>NC_137820.1:38176186-38263686 GCF_963921795.1 Nannobrachium achirus
GCTCCACTTCGAACAGAGGTTCGATTTTTTAGTTTGTGTCGTGACGAGTACATCCACACAGAACACATATCATATCATTGCTGTCAGGTGGAAACCTTGTATATCCAAAACCGTGACTTTTCAGGAAATTAGAAGAAAAGTGGATGCAATGTAGCTGTTATTTAATCACAATCTCGGGTTAATTGTTTCCTCATTGGTTAAATAGGGCGAGGTCGCGCCTTTATGCCCATACATGGAGATCCCTGTCTGAACCAGCCACACAGATATGGTCTTATTCCATATATGGGCATTCCCATATGAAGTCCTGTTAAGGCCACTTTTAACCAAACAGATTCGTGGCCGAATCGGCGGCGGATAGCGGCGGAAAGCGTCTGTTGCCGAACGGGAGCTCATCGTTAGGTTTTCGGCAGCGGGTCGGGAACGCTATCGACCAGTATCGACGGAAAACTGGAAGACTGGACTTGCTCAGTTTTGTTGAGTCGCCCCTGGACGTCGGTGAATTGTAGCGAGTTGTAATGGACCATTAGTTTGCTACTGCTGCAGCAGAACCAAGCCTAAATAAGCCAGAGACATTTTCCCGTTGCACATTTTAACTAAATAGCATATTCACAATCTCAACTCTCAATTTCCTATACTAATCAACTCCAAGGCAACGCTAGTAATAGTGATGTGTGTTGTTTTGGTGTGAGGAGAAGTAAACACCGGACAGGAAGAATCTCCGCTTCTGCTCCCCGGTTGCCAGATTCTGTGAGTTAAACAAGCGACCAGGTCTATGAAAACAAAGCCTAAAGAAGCGTCCAGTTTCACCTATTGAGCTCTATTACATTAGCTATTTTCGAAAAGAATGTTGAAAGCAAGGCCAAATAAGCAACTACAATTCAGAAACATGCCCAAACAAAAGTAACCCACAACTAGCAACATTATAGGAAAACAGGATCAAAGTCGCTTGTAACAAACCGATATGGCAACACAGTGCGCATGCGCAAAACTGTACAGTAATTACAGTCGGCATACAGTCGGCTGGAAAATTCAATGTGCTTAGTTTTTTGCAGTTCTTTGCAGTCTGTGAACAGTTTGAACAAGTCTCCTGTAGTATTTTCGGTGTGGAGGCACCTTAAAAGGGATTCTGTTAGAGTGGTTCCCAAAGCGTGATGTCAGAGCGGCAAACCCATATGGCATAGACCGTAAAAGTGTACACGTCCAGACAGACAGAGTCAGCATGTGCCGTTTCACATACTAAACTGCGACCTTCGGTTGCAAATATTTTGGGGGTCACGGCCTGAAAAGGTTGAGAACCACTGATTTAGACAGATGCAAGGTTCATTTGTTGACCTGGTATCCTATAGTTTGTATAGTTTAAATGTACGGATTATTATTTGTATTATTATTATTTTTTTTATATTATACTGTTTGGACTAATGCTACTGTATATTGTCGTTGTCGGGTGAAAGCCTTGTATGTCCAAAACCATTCATTTTGCATTTATCATTTTAAAAATGATTAAACTAGTGAAAACAGCCGATCACAACAGGCGTTGTGTGCTTGTAGATCGGCTGTTTTCACTACTTTTGTGCGACGGCCTTGTTTGTATGATGAAGCAGGGCTTCACTTTGCGAAAGAACGGACAAATATAACACTTGGAGATACGAGGTTTCCACCCGACAACGACGATATAAAGGTTCTTGGTTTACCTATGATCCCCAGATGACTGAGGCACTACACTGTCTCTATGCACTTGATGTATGTGTTTACATTACTTACTGTACTTGTAAGTCGATCTGAATGAAGAGCATCTGCGATAAAAAGGCCTACATTTTAATTGCAAATTGCAAGTGTTTTCTTTTTTTTTTAATGCTCGATTCAGCAAGCATGATGGGCACCACAGGGCCTCTAATCCTGCCGGGGGTTCGGCTTTCTTTCACGTCTTGACTAGGACTCTGAATTACCCTTCAACTCCTACCTTGTATAATTCACCCCGCCGCTGAAGGGCGGTGAATACATTATGTTAATGCAGGGACTGATGCAGCACAAAAAAGGAAATGAGAAGCCGCCTCACTTCCTCGTTATGGGTGATGTGCAGACAGTTAGGCACTGATAGTCAATGCAGACTCTGGCCATTAAACCCACAGTTATGTTGCTTGCTGCAGAAAGTCAGCATATTCCGAAGTATATACCTGTGCTTAGTTATGTGCGTGCATTTTTGCAACTAAGTCTAAAGATCCTCGGTACTCAACGTAGGGTCTGGGGACTACCAGGGGGTCCAAATGGAACAGGGACGTGCAGAGAATGTTAGAGAGGCAGGGGCTGAAATTTCTAAAAGGGCCATGTGGTGAAAATATTGAAAATAGCAGACCTCCAAGCTCACAACGCGCCACAGCGCGATGTGTTGTGAGCTTGGAGGTCGGCTATTTTTTATTTTCTGTACTTTAGTATTTAAGGTATTATTTTCGGTACATAACACACTAAACTAAGCGTAAAAAAAGGCAATACTGGAGATGTGGTGTGGATTTCTACACAGAGAGGGCAATTCGTTCAACATAAGATGCTGCATTCAAGTTCAGGAGAGTTTGAACAAGGCACTTCTCTTGAATGCTGCCTTCGGGTATGGCATGGAAAGGGGTCATTTGCATTTCTTTTACCATAGTAAAAACTGCATTCATGGTCTGGAGAGGGCACTTTTTACAGACAGATAAAAGGGCAGGGCCTGAAATGGAACCTGTCTGTAACTCTGACAGTGTCTGTTGATGTATGGACGGGTTTCTGGTCCACGTTACACTGATAAGAAGTAGATGCGTGCGCAGGTTCGGTACCAAAATTAGCCAATGAAACCAGCGCTCCCCAAAACAACAGGTTTGGGGATTGGTGGGAATTGATTACATGATACATTCAGCTGTGCATTTAGTCTCAATGTTTGTAAACAAGAAACCCGTCCATTGGTTGATTGATATACATGTTTGACAAGAGTACAGCCAAGGAAGCTATGCTAAAAGCATGACACAAAAAGACCCCGGGGCAAATTGTTTCCATTGTGGTCCGTTGAACTCAATTCATCAGCAAGACATATATAAGACATACATAAGACATATATACTGATAGATATTTTGTTATGGTTCATATCATCTTTTTATCAATACATATTGATGACCACCTGAAGTTTAAGGCACAGTGACTGTGTCATAAAATGTCATGTACAGTACACACACAAGGTCTCCGTCTGGTAGAAATCAGGCCTTATCAACTGCCTGGAGCCAGTACCTAAACAATGAGAATTGTTTTGGTATTCGAAGGCTCGGCCTGGGACATTTGGTGTCATCCAGACACCAGCAAGGACACATCTCCCCCCAGGAACCCTGTATATGGACTCTTTGTCTTGTGATTTGTGGACAAGAAACATATCCTATTAACTGTTGAAACGTCATCCATTGACTGATGAAATGACCATACTTATACTCATGTCAAAACATAATTTATCAGAGAGAGCACGAACCATTGATTATTCTGTTGTACCTTTGTCTTGAATACTCTCTCTCCATAGTAAAACATTCCATTCTCACTCTGATCACTCTCCTGTCTTATTTCTGTGTGATGGATTATTGTATCTCATATGGGAATAAGAAGGTGTTGTTGTTTACAAATAATATATTTATCATATACAATATGTATGCAGGCATTGACACTAAGGCTTGCCCACCTGCCCCCGGCAGGTAAATAAAACGTCAGGGCAGGTGAAGTTGGCTTTCAGGTGCCCAACAGGGCAAGTGCTCATTTGAGAGGAGACACAAATGTCTATAAACACAACACCAGATATCTGTCTAAACACCTGAACGTGGCCAGTGCGCTGTGTCTTCTGGTCTGTGGAATGTAAAATAAGAGCACTATTTACCTATAATGTGCTGTTTTTACTGTTGCTACATTTAAAAATATAAAATAACAAGTGTGAAACCATAGACATATTCAATCATAGCTAAAGTATTTGGTATTTGGATTTGGAGGTATTGAGGTATGACATTTTATCACACAGCCCCAGAAAGTAAAGAAATAAGTGTTAAATTGAGCGGTAATTAAAATCGTACCTATCATTTTATAATGGACGATTTACTTTTCGGGCAAGTGGGCATTACCTTCGGGCAAGTAGAACATGACCTGTACTTGCCCGATGGGCAAGTGCCTCTGAGACCTTAGTGTCAACCCCTGTGTATGTACAATACATTAGATATCGGTAAAAGCTCCTCTTGGCTATGAAAGGGACCAAGACAGACAGATACAGAGATCTCCATAAGATGTAAGGGACACAGGCAGACAGACAGATACAGAGATCTCCATAAGATGTAAGGGACACAGGCAGACAGACAGATACAGAGATCTCCATAAGATGTAAGGGACACAGGCAGACAGACAGATACAGAGATCTCCGTAATACAGTATGGCGCAAAAAGAACAGACAAGCGGGTGCAAAGGGTACACATTGGTTACTGCAAAACCGGGTGGGGCATGCATTCCTAATTTGCATCGTTCCCGGATAGATCGGTGCCCACCGGTTTAGGCCGATATCATGCACACTAGCTTTTAATCTAATCCATATTTTGACACAAACAGAGCACACAGAGCAACTAAAAGACAAGTTTGATTGTGCTCTAAAAAAAAACAGATCTACAAGCTTGTAGATCGGCTATCAGCATGTAACTAAGTGTAAAATCAGCCATTATGACGCCATCAAGGCCCGCCAAAAAAAAACATTTTAGCCGACTGTAGATTAAGTCGATAGATAACTCAACTGTAGATTAAGTCGACTAATATCGTATGATATTTACAGCAGTCGACTAAAACTAAAACATTTCAGATGACTAAAATATGACTAAAACGAAATACATTTCTTTTCAAAACACTATCACTAAAACAAAATCAGAATTTCTTCTCAGTATTAATGCTGGCACACATGAAAAATCGTGAACATTTGAATTTTGAGAGGATTTTGACCCGATTCTATAAGTTTCTTCTAAATCCTTCTAAGGTTTTTTGAAAAACACATGTTTCTACGTCAGTGGTTCTCAAACTCTTTCATGTCAAGGACCCCTAGAATTACATGTATTTGGCCGCCGACCCCCGTCTCAAAATATCAGCTTAAAAAATACATATATTCAAAGATTTGCACACATTTTCACGACTTTTCAAAAATAGCTCGTGTGAGCTTGTAGATCTGCTATTTTTCAATAGTTCAAGCATTAAATAATTCGAGGCCTACATGGCATTAAGTGAAAGACACAGCTCACAAACCCGGTGTGACCCTGCGGTTTGAATACCCACGCATAATGACAGCCATGGCTCATCACACTGTATGACCAGACCCACTCCAACTTGGAGAGCACAAATAGCCCGGAGTGGTTTAATGGAATGGCATAATGCGTAGGTCATCCCCATGGACCTCCGAGGGAGACTTAACCCATATAATGTGTCACTAGCCATTCACTAGCCTCTATCATGCACTTGCAGAAACACATCGTATACTGTATAGGGGGCAGAATCCTTATATCTATTTATTTTCTCTTCATAAATGAATGCCATCAAGGCCTTGTTGTGACTAAATAATAGCAACATTGGATCCATTATAAAACGTGTATACTCTCTCTCTCTCTCTCTCTCTCTCTCTCTCTCTCTCTCTCTCTCTCTCTCTCTCTCTCTCTCTCTCTGTCACACAAAAGTAGTGAAAATAGAAGATCTACACGCACACAACGCCTCGTAAAGCGTTGCACCACCATGAGGCCTAGTGGCCTTGTCATTCCGCACCTGTGTGTGTGTGTGTGTGTGTGTGTGTGTGTGTGTGTGTGTGTGTGTGTGTGTGTGTGTGTGTGTGTGTGTGTGTGTGTGTGTGTGTGTGTGTGTGTTTTGTGTTCGTGACATGTGTAGTGAAGCTTGTGGGAGTGGTGGAGATATTTTACTAAATGCACATTTTAACATAATCTCCACCTGTAGGCCTTGAGGAGATAATAATGATTCTAAAATATAAGTCATAACTTCTTGTATAATTGCATGTATCGCACTAATAATGTGCAGTCTTCACAAAATCCCCACGGCACACACCGGTTGTGACGCCTCCCTGGGCACAGCGTTTGAGAGGCACCGTGTTAGAGGCACCATATGGTGCATTAAGGGTAAGGGCAAACCTTTACTGTCCCTGAGGGGAGAATGTTCCTTGAGCACAGCGCTATGCAGTCTGTTGCTTCACATAAAAATTCTAATAAAACATTCCTGTAGGATGCTGGCCATGGCAACACAGAGACCTCTAGAAGCCAACTTTTTTGGCTCAATAAGGCACCCTGTAAAAGAAAAAAAAAATCCCCCTAAAGATACAGTATTTCACGAGGAACACTTGAGACCTCTTTCTTTCCGTCGTTTAGGGCATAGCATCCGGCTTGCAAGTTGAGGCGATATAGGAAGAGACTTCAAGAGAAAGATCATATGAACGGCTGCTAGTTTAGCTGTTTTAGAGTAGAAAGATGGCGGCATGCACATTGCAGACGTTTGCTAAATAGGCTTCAGTTACCGTCTGTAAAATAGTATGGGCTAGTAAAGATAGTAAAGACTGGTCGCCCCATCTGGGCGGTATGGTGTAAAATTTGTTAAGAAATTCTACAATAAACTGGGCGTCAGAAAAGACAGTTTTAAACTTGCCACAGTGACAACTGATGAAGTGTTTAAAAAACTGAGCGCCCTACCTCAACACAAGGCCACTGGCCTTGATAAAATTCCAGCTAGATTTCTCAGAGATTCAGCCGCCACCATTGCTCCAATCATTACCCACATAATTAACCTTTCCATCGAACAGGGTCATGTCCCACAGGACTTCAAACTAGCAAAAGTAACCTGTAATGGCAAAATATATTGTACTGTGTTAACATAGGGTTAATCGAGATACTGAAGTAGGGGTTGGCAAGTGGTCATCAAAGAAGTGTACCATCTGTAAATCCCCCCATCAATCAAATGTACCTTTTCCCTAAGTAAGCAAAACTGTGTCCTTTTTATCACCCCTGGCGACACCATGTCTTGCACGTGGCACTCCTACACGTGTTGGGGATGACCGATAAGTAACCCGTGATAGCCCTTTGATTTCTCCGGGTCGGTCTTCACTCCTTCTATGCTGAATCGGCAATTACTCATTACTTTGCTGGCACCTGCCACATCTATCATTTTCACCCAGGCTCTTTCCCACGTTTGTTCTACAGTCCTGAGAGTATATAAGGACTGCTCACCCTGCATCAGATTGTCATTGTCACCGTCATCGTCAGTTTGTGCTCTGACCCTGTCCATGGATAGTTTTATTTGATACTTTTACATGGTTTTGAGTTTTCTTTATTCTTTGGACAAAGTGTTGTCTCGTCCGGATCCTGATCAGCTTGGATTAAACTTCTTTTTCTACTTGACTTTCAACTTGTTCTGAGATTTGTCTTTTTCTTGATACTGTTGAGTATTTTGTCTTTGTGTGAATTTCCACCACATTTTGGTGTCGAAGTGGGATTCCACGACTGGACGCCGCGGCTAGCCTGGTGCGGTCCCTGAACTGGCCAGCCACCCATCCCGTCTACGGCTACAAAACCAATCAATCTGCCAAAGAGGGATTAGGGGTGGATACGGGCACGGCTCCGGGCTTTCCGCGGGGATCAGCGCTGGAATCTTGACACGGTGAGAGAATTTACACACTTGTTTAAAGATTATAATTAAAACCACGCGCTTCTTTTTCGGTCCTGACACATTTGACATTCTTTTTTTCTCTACGGAAAATTGTCATTTTTTTTCTCTCTTTTCTTGTCTGGGCCTGGAATGGGTGGTTTCTTTTGAATACTTTCTATTTAATTTGGTTTGTCTATGTTAAATTGCTATTCCGTGCAAGGGGTACGGTTGGGTACTTTTCTGAGCTTTTGAGGCTGTAAGATTGGTGAGACACAGGCGCGTGCTAGTTGCATGTGGGGTGTTCCCCGGGGTGGACCTGGTTCACCGGAGTTGAGACCCGCACATTGAGTCTTTCTTTGGGGTGTTCCTCGTGGGGAACTTAGTTCCCGGAGTTGAGGCCCTGCACACGGTTTTTGTTGAGCACGTTAGGGTTATCCCAGCACCTTAGTCTGGGCGGTGTTGAAGACGTTCACATCGTTAAAAGTTGCGGTGTGGAATCCGCACGGGAAAATGCCTGTCGACAGTTGAAATCTGTGTCTCGGTGCCAGCCGAAAGCTCATGTCTTTAGCCCTTGTCAGAGTTTTCTGTGATCGTTTTGACCCCCAGGACCCAGACTTTGTCTTGTCTGTGCATTTGTGCCACAAGTCCTCTTTGGTTGGTTATTTATCACTCTCCTGTTGCTTGTTTTATTACTTTTCTTTTTAGTGAGGTGGAATCTTGGTTACGTTTTTCTTCTGCGGTACTTCAGTGGTTGCAGCCGTGAGCTTATGCCTTTAGCCCTGACGCCGTCTTATCTGTGCGCATTCTTATACGGACTCCCGTTGATTGATTGTCTGTTACTCCCTCTATCTACCTCTTTGTTACTAAGCTACCTTTATCTGACCTCTAGTTGGTTGTTAGTTACGCTGCTCTTTTAATTATTATTATTATATTAATCACTGAGCATTTTTTTGTGACTTTTGGGCTTGGATACGGTTTTCTTCTGTTTTGCTTGAGTTGCTTGACATCGATGCTCTCACTGCTTTGACGTGCTTCCATAGGCTCTCTGCCTCCTGGATCGGTTCTGAGTTTCATACTTTTATCCCTCGCTCTGATGGGCTTCGCTACGTTCACGATACTCTCGCTGATATAATTGAATATTACCTTGCACATTGCTCTTTTCCCCGACTGGACTACTGACTTGACATTTTTATTTGTCTGACTTATTGTAGAAACAAAACAAAAAAAGTGTGGGGTGCTATCTAGGGCTATTTTTAGTGCCAACATTATCAGGAGTTATATTGCCAAAACTATTTTCACTGTAGTGGAATTATTATTATTATTACCCGTATTAGTATTATTATTTAGGGTTTAAAATTATCTTCACTGTCTTGGAGCTATATTGATGCCAAAATGATCAGTGTTATATTGCTGGTAATTATATTAGGATAAATTATATTAAAACACAAATACATTTTATTAGACATTTAAAATGGTCTAATTAGTCATTCACTATTAAATAATAATAATTAAAAAAAAAAAGTGGAAGGAAGAACACACAGAATACAATTTGATTTATTACTTCTTACTATTTAATTAATTGAAACACTGAATACAATTTGTTTTATTACTTTTTTCTATTAGTTAATTGAAGAAATGTGAATATATAGGTATATGGATGAATGTGTGTATGTGTGTATATATATACACACGTGTGTATATGCGTGTGTATAATATATATAGAATTTGTTAATTATTTTCTTCTCATTATTAATTGATAAAAAAAAAAAAAAACATTGCTGCTATTATTGTCCAAAAAAAAAAGAAAAAACACCTCTATTGGTATTGCTGCTATTATTGTCCCAAAACATCACTATTGGGACTGCTGCTATTCTATATTATTGTTGTCCTATTAATTGTAAAAAAAAAAAAACATTTGTTTTATTACTTCTGTTTTATAAAGTGTATTTCTCTACTGTTCATTATGGGGAAATCCTTATCTAAAGATCAAAGGGATTTGATTGAAACAAACCCAAAGTTCAAGCTCATGTGGGACAAGGACCCCAATAATTTAGCACAAATAAAGGTTTGGATTGATGATCTGGGATTCCCTGAGGGAGGAAGTTTTAGTTTAGCTCAGCTAGACAAACTCAAGTCCAGACTGGAGGATAGAGAGAGAGAGAAAGGAAAAAGGTTTATTGCTAACTGGAAGGCGTATTCGGATTGGAGAGAGGTTGCAGAGAGTAGGGAGAGAGGCATGTTGAGAGGGGGTTATCAAAGAGCAAGTAACCCCAGCACTGGTTCTGCTTTGCTTTCTTGTTCAAGGGTGGACCCAGGTTTGGATTGCACACCGCTCGCACCCCCACCTGCTGCCCAGCCAAGAGCCAGCCCTCCACCACCGCCACCATCGTCACCGTCACCTACAACGGCCTCCTCATCGTCCAGTTCCTCCAGCCAAGAGCCTCCCCAGCACCCGCCCTTAGCGGCTTCCACCCCCAACAGCATGTATGCCGACGCACAGCAAGCCATAGCCACTGCTAAATCATCAGGGGAAGGAGGGGCGTCAGTGTCAGGGGCCTCCGCTCCTAACCCCTCTGACCTCCGGGCTGCACTGCAGAGAGACATTACCAGCATGATGGAGACGCTGAGAGAAAGTTTTGCCCAGAGCACCCCCCAACTCCAGCCCCCCCTCATTCCACTGCTGTCTCGACCACCGCCCAGCATCCCAGGTTGGGATCAAACACGTAATGACTCAGTGCCTATGGTCATGACCCCTGCCCCGCCTGGCCGAGAAGAAGTACACCCACTTCCGCAGTCACTCCCCAGGACACAACCCAACTACCAAGCCCCTCCTGGTTATGCTGATGCAGTTTGGGGCTCCAGCCCTGACTCTGGTCCTTATAGACACACACGTTTGAGAGAGAGACAGAGAATGCAGCGTCGCCCAAGCGCTGAACAATGGGACCAGAACACGTGTTTCCTGAAAGGTGCCGTCGGAGGGAGGAGTGAGATGCTTGACGAGAGAGATGACGCTCCCAGCCAGACGTGCCAGGAAGAAGAAGGTGAGGACATAATTCCAGCTCGCACTACCATGCCTATGGTGGAAGTACAGGGCCCAGTAGGTGTCTCTCTTGTTTATCGTGCACAGGCAATCAACGAGATGGCCCAAGTGTTCTCCCACCTGCCTAAACTTGAGAACAATGGTGAGATATATGCCACAGAGCTCGCAGACACTGTACGCTATGTGAAACCCACACTTCACGAGCTCCAGCGTGTGATCGTACAGAGAGAGGGGGGAACTATTTGGAACACTGTCAGGCCAGATGGATGGCCTGCCCGAGACGTCCGCCTGAGAGAAGCAGACTACGACTCCCACCACAACATCCAGTTCAGGGCTTATTTGAGAGCTCTGTGTGACAGCATTAGGGAGAAATACCCGGCTAGGATGGACGTGAATGCAGTGACTGGTTGCCTACAGAGACTGGACGAGCCAGTCCAGGTTTTCCTCGACCGTCTGACAACTGCATTCAGGGTCAACAGTGGCATTCCAACCGGTCAGCTGGGAGTCATTCCGATTACACCATATGAGGCACATTTGAGAAGCCACTTCATAGCCAACCTCCGTCCGGACATTTCAACTGAAATTAAACAAAAGTTTGTTGGCTGGTCTACTGCGACACTTGCTGATTGTGTAGCACATGCTGAACATTATGAACAGGTGACTAATGACAAGGTTGTCAGAGCAAAGAAGAAGATAGAGGCCACGATGGAGAAGGGTATGCTCCAGCTGATTCACAACTCTGTCCGCGGAGGAGGCAGGGGAAACAGAGGCTGGAAAGGGAGAGACCACGACAGCTCTGATGATGGCTCCGACAATGGCGACAACGCTGACTACACTGAAGGACTCTGGGAGCCAGGGAGCTGCCATAACTGCGGTCACCAAGGACACTGGCGAAACGTCTGTCCGGAGCTGTTCAGCGGCCGGCCCAGAGAGAGGAGAGAGGGACGCAGAGACAATAGAGACGACAGAGACGACAGGAGAGGTGGGTGTGTCCAGGCTGATTGATGGTCTGACCAGGTGTTGCAATCCGGGCCTGGGGAAGTCCTTTCTGCTTTGCACTGCGACAGGGAAAGTTCAGGTGACAACACAAACATACACAGCCATGCACCCAACACACTTAAGCCAGGAAACTATTGACCTAGTAATTATGTGATGTAATTGATGCCTTTTAAAAAAAGAAAAAAAAGAAAAAAAAAAAAGTTCAAAATGATGATACCGCTGAATAGGGGACCTATGCTAGATGGAAGGTCTGAAATAACCATGTCCCAAAATGTAGATTATTGGTTAACGTTGACAGGGTGAATAACCACACACGGTAAATAAATAATGCTAAAAAAAAAAAAAAAAAAAAAGTGTGTAACAGTGAATAACTTGGCAGATTTTAAAATGTATTTCTTCATAGATTATTTATTTATTGCAGTGTTGATACTTTTACTTAAGTAAAGTTGGACTTTAATAATTCACGAGCTAGATGACCCTAAAATACAAACTGCTACAATCTTAGAGCAGAAAGTTTTTCAAAATAGGTCTATACATGGTAATTGGGACTGTGACACTGACAGATGACGAGGACACTGGACCGGCACACACCTATGGCGAAATGTGATATCACTAAGTTCTCTAAATTGCCATGATCCCTGAGGGACTCTGGCGAAACACAAATATGATGTAGGCCTCAGTAAAATTACACAACTGGTTGTCTTGACATCCAAGAGCACTTATAGGCCTGTTTTCAATCTTTTCTAGCTGCAGCAGTGATTGTTCCTTGTGATGAATCTCCTATCAATCAATTTTACTTGTCTATAAGGCACCTGTCGAGGGAGAAACCCACCGCATGGAGATTCTGAGAGGACCTGCATGTTACGAACAGTGCCGTCTCTGAGAGTGTGGCTGTGGAGTTAAACCACACAACATCTCGCCGGAATAACACCAGAGTGTTGTACCATAACTTCTTGAATCCTTTCATAGCATCCAGCGGATGAGGCGAGTCAGTACTGGGTTGAGTTCATCTTCCAAGGTAATACCTGGACTAAGTTTAGCCAAGGGTTCTTGCAACGTTCTTTCTTTCTTTTTGCTGCCTTAAAGGCAGACCTAGATAGTATTGTTGTTTTACGTGGACGGCCTGTGAGTGCCTCACGTGGTTGTTTTATTTGCAGCTGACTGTGTATGCACTCCATGCTGTTTCGCTGTTGCTTAATGAAAATGTGCCACCTGTCACTGCCATGTTGGCTATGCTATAACACACTGTTGCTTTGCATGTCTAACATCACTGTGAAATGTTGCAATGTTCTTAAGCCTGCTATGTTGCTTCCTATTCCCTGTTAACATAGAGATCTGCATCCTTGTTAAACAAGAATTCACTGTTGACGAAGAATTGCTTGATCATAATTGTCTCCACACTGTTAATGCTGCTTGCATTCTTAGGATTGACCTGAGGGACGACCCCTCCTAGACGCTGAACTAGAATTGGCCTGTGACGGCTCATCTTCCGGGGACTCAGAGATTGGGTCCGATAGTAGCTGGAAGCTGCTTTCGGCTGCCATCGGCAGCTATGTCTCTGTTCAAAATTTGTTCCAGGTGCTGTTAATCACCTATATCGCCGTCAAGGTAGCTGAGAGGAACACCAGTATCCACACGTCACACTGCAAGTGCTACCGCCCACCACCACCAGTGGAAGGACAAAAGGAGGGTGAGGAGGAGAAGCAGATGAATGCACGTTGGCACGTGCCCGCGCGAAGGATGAGAAGCAGATGAAGTGCATTGCCATGCACCAACTAGATGAATTGTGTTTGGCAACACAACAACGGATGACGTGAGGACATCGCTCTCAAGTCGCAGTTTGCATTACGCCCCTCCCCATCACCGTCCCTCCTTAAACAGCTAAGTGCTGTTACCACTACCCCAACCTGCACACTGCTCTTTCTTGTAAATCTCAAAAGACCTGCCCATGACCAGGTTATTACGAGTGGCACTGCCCGCAGGCAGCAAACGCTCTACCAACCTGCCTGTCTTTGACCAAAGGTTAAAAGAAGGCCACTTCAACCCGTTCGGTGCCAACTGGATCGCCGAGGCTCTGAAGGACAGTGTGTGGTTATGCCTTTGAATTATGTACCTGACTATGTCACGCCATTCACTGGGTATGAGCCACGAAAAAGACGCTTGTGTGAGCATTCTGTCAACAGCCAACATTTAGAATTACATCTGTCCGAATGTATGACTCTTACTTCCAAATGGGTTGATCTTGTTATTGTTTCTTGTTTTTATTCTTTTTATGTTCTCAGTAATATTTGGTGTAAAACCTTAAAGCTTCCTTACTTTATATATTCATAAAGCGTGCTACAACCTAGAGGGACGTGTATTCCAATGATGACATGTCCCGAAACTTGTATTAAGTGTGATGTGTTTGATAAAATGATACTACTGGTGTTTTTCTTGAAAATGCATGGGTTATATTATTCATTTAAGTTATTTTAATTTGTCATAGTCTAATACATTAGTACATTCCTTTAGCATTGGGTATTATGCATGCTTGGGTTTGTTATCATTTGGGTTATTCTACATCTATCTCATACTTATTAATCAACCATATATTTTGTATGTTAATCAATAAGAAGATTATTGTTTAAAAGGAGGGAATGTAATGGCAAAATATATTGTACTGTGTTAACATAGGGTTAATCGAGATACTGAAGTAGGGGTTGGCAAGTGGTCATCAAAGAAGTGTACCATCTGTAAATCCCCCCATCAATCAAATGTACCTTTTCCCTAAGTAAGCAAAACTGTGTCCTTTTTATCACCCCTGGCGACACCATGTCTTGCACGTGGCACTCCTACACGTGTTGGGGATGACCGATAAGTAACCCGTGATAGCCCTTTGATTTCTCCGGGTCGGTCTTCACTCCTTCTATGCTGAATCGGCAATTACTCATTACTTTGCTGGCACCTGCCACATCTATCATTTTCACCCAGGCTCTTTCCCACGTTTGTTCTACAGTCCTGAGAGTATATAAGGACTGCTCACCCTGCATCAGATTGTCATTGTCACCGTCATCGTCAGTTTGTGCTCTGACCCTGTCCATGGATAGTTTTATTTGATACTTTTACATGGTTTTGAGTTTTCTTTATTCTTTGGACAAAGTGTTGTCTCGTCCGGATCCTGATCAGCTTGGATTAAACTTCTTTTTCTACTTGACTTTCAACTTGTTCTGAGATTTGTCTTTTTCTTGATACTGTTGAGTATTTTGTCTTTGTGTGAATTTCCACCACAAACCCCCCTGCATAAAAAAGGTAGCAAACTAGACCCTGGAAACTACCGTCCCGTTTCCATTCTTAGCTCCATATCCAAAGTCATGGAGAAAATAGTCTACGAACAGATTGCAAGATATCTCGATGAGAATAATCTGATTTACGAGTTCCAATCTGGATTCAGAAAATCTCATTCCACCGACACATGCCTTCTCTATTTGACCGACCAAATCAAGCGCGAAGCGGATGACGGCAAATATAGCGGCATGGTCATGATGGACCTCCAGAAGGCATTTGACACCGTAAATCATTCTATTCTGATTGAGAAACTAAAAGCCATTGGTCTTGACAGCGCAGCAGTGAGTTGGATGCAATCTTACCTGGTGGGGAGGGAACAGGTGGTGGAGATTAACGGTACCCTGTCCCCCCCCCCTCCCAGTAAGCTGTGGTGTTCCTCAAGGTAGCATACTGGGACCTCTGTTGTTCCTAATATACGTGAACGACATGGCATCTGCTTGCGACTGCAACCTGTTCCTGTTCGCGGATGACTCGGCTCTCCTAGTCTCGGGCAAGGACCACTTGCAGGTTGAAAAGACACTTAACTCTGAACTAAGTAAGATCTGCACATGGCTTAACGACAACAAATTATCAATTCACCTGGGAAAAACGGAGTCCATCCTCTTTGGATCAAATCATAACCTCAAAAAAGTCGATAACTTCACAATCAAAGTGGGTGACAAGGTCATAACACGAAAAAACGAAATCTCTTACTTAGGATGCATCCTTGAAGCTAATCTTTCCAGTGAAAAGATGACTTCTAAAGTAATACATAAAATCAACCAACGAACTCGTTTCCTACAGAGGATCGCCCCGATGGTCAATTTCAACACACTGAAGACCATAGCTGGTGCAATAATCCAGCCCCTCTTTGACTACGGAGTCCACGTATGGTATCGTGACGCCCCACAAGCCCTGAAAACTAAACTCCAAACAGCCCAAAATAAACTAATTAGGGTCCTGCTTAACCTTCCCTATCAGACTCACCTCACCGCTACTCACCAGTTAAGAGTGGGGTGGCTCAGAGTAGATGACAGAGTACAGCAACTTGCAATGGGCCTGGTGTACAAGATACACTACACCACTATGATACCCAAGTACCTATCAAAATACTTTATAAACATTAAGGATGTCCATAATTACAACACCAGAGGCAGCGCCACAGATCACTTTCAACCCAGAGTCAAAACCAACAAAGGGTCAAACTCTTTTTTCTGCTATACCACCAAAATGTGGAAAGCCTTACCGAAGGCCATAAAGGAGTGTGGATCACTAGCATCCTTTAAAATTGCCCTGAAAAACCACTTACAGGCAGCAGCCGTTCGCAACTGGTAAAAAATGAACCTAGCCCAACCCTACCCTCCCCTGCCCCTTCTTTGTATATACTGTTTGTTTTAGACTTACTGTCTTCTTTTTGAGCGGTGGTTACACCGTCTCCTATACGTGGCCGTGTGTGTATGCGTGTGTGTGTGCGTGTGTGTCTGTATGTAGCCTGCAGGCCTGCAGTACCTTTTATGACCACACATGTTAAGGGAGGGGCGCTGTTGTTCAGGCCAGGCCAGACCAGGCACACACACACACACACACGCACACACACACACACACACACACACACACACACACACACACACACACACACACACACACACACACACAGGGGGGAAGGGGGGGGGGGGGGGGGGGGGTAAACCACCGCTCAGTTCACACGGGTGTGATTTTTTGTTTTTCTTTACATATCTACTGCATAGTACTGTGTTCTATTTGTCTGTCATTCAATGTTATATGAGATACTTCAATGGTTTCCAGTGGAAATAAGCTTAGTCTTTTCATGGATCTCCTTTTAGTAGACCTTGTACCAGTGAACTGTACCGTCATGAAACTGTACCTTTTCCTATGCAAACTTCTAATAAAGTCTTCAATCAATCAATCAATCAATGGGCATAGCTTCATCCATCTCTTTTTGAGCGGTGGTCACAACGCTCCTATACGTGGCCGTGTGTGTGGGTCTGTCTGTCTGTCTGTCTGTATGCGTGTCTGTCTGTATGGTGTATGTAGCCTGTATGTAGTACCTTTTGTGACCACACATGTTAAGGGAGGGGCGCTGTTGTTCAGGCCAGGCCAGGCCAGACACCCACCCACCCACACACACACACACACACACACACACACACACACACACAATATATATATATTTGTTTTGCTGTTGCGCAGCCTCCACGACCACCGCTCAGTTCACACGGGTGTGATTTTTTACAGTCTGCAGTTGCTGTTCATCCTTCCTTTCTTGCCCAATCAATCATTCAGGTATACTGTATATTCACATGGACGTTCGCTCACTTACATACAAAGACACCATGCACCATGCATTGTGAGCTTGCAGATCTGCTACCTTTTAAAAAACACTTTGACAAATTTAGAAACCTATATGTCAATACTTTTCTACTTTTACTCAAGTAAAATGTTTAATACAGGCCTTTTAATTCAGAGTTTTTCCACATTTACTCAAGTAAACGTAATCAGATTACTTCTTCCAACACTGACCTGGATAGACTGGCTCTCAGAGTGAAATCCAACAGAGAACTGACTGGAATCAGTGTTGCCAGACTTTGCGAGAGAAATAAGCAACCAGGTCTATCAAAACCTATATTTTGTCCCTGGCACAAAATATTTGTAGATATGAATTTGGGGGGTCGTGTTTGAGGCCCACTGGTTTGAACAGCATTTAGGAACGAAGCCCAAAAAACCCGCAACCCGCAGCTACCAATATTTACAAGCAACTTTACAGAAAAAAACAAACCCAAAGTGCCTTATAATAAGCGGACATGGCAACCCTGACTGGAATCCATGTGATGAAGCACCCACATTAGATTTTTATGACAGTCATGGTGCTTAGCTGCTGAGCAGCAGAAACAAGGGTACTAGTGGATTGGACTCAGTGAAAATGATGTAAATAACTGCTTGACGCACACAACAAACATAGTGTATTTATTGCGATGTCGCAGTTTTACTATGAGAAATGGCACAGTTTGTTCGTGTCCAATAAACAAGAAGTACCTAGTTCCATAGATCCAAGGTGGAACAAAATCAATTGACTGATCATTACAGTAAAATAAACATGCCCTGACTGCCATGTTAAGTGGTCAGATAGGTCCTACTCCACTACATCTCAGGGGAAGATATTTGTTGACTTCCCTGCAAGCCAAATGACGTCATGATGAAGTTATGATAACGTCCTCCGGTGACTCCGGTGACGTTCAGAACTAGGCCTGAGCACAGCCCATGTGGGGATGATCTTGACGCCATTACCAGGACGTAGGATTATTGTTATTGTTTGTAATGTTAGTTGAAATATGAGCATGTAATTCTGTGACATATCTGACTAGTTATGATATTTATCTGGCCTCGATCGGACCCTCTCTGATTAATCCAGGACGTCTGTTTTCTTGGACAGGGTATATTGATATTTTAGGCCAGATCTGACTAGTCATGGTTTGACTCCATCTGGCCCCAATCGAGACGTCACTGATTGGTCCAGGTTTATAGATAGCATTAGCACTGACACACACACACACACACACACACACACGCACGCACGCATGCACGCACGCACGCACGCACACACGGACACGCACACACACACACACACACACACACACACACACACACACACACACACACACACACACACACACACACACACACACACACACACACACACACGCACAAATAGACCTAAATGCTATTACCCTCTCACTGTTCCTTGGCCCAAAGTCATACTGTCGCCCACAATGAAACAAACACACACACACACACACACACACACACACACACACACACACACACACACACACACACACACACACACACACACACACACACACACACACACAACCACAAACAATGCCTTTTGCAGCACCCACTCTCTATTGGAAACTGCTAACCACAAATGCCACACAGTGCCACACACATAAGCAACAATGGCAGCCCTGGCATGGCAGAGGTAACAGCATGTGACACAGCCCAGATGGCACCCTCTGGGGCTACAGTCATCAGGATCAGAACAAGACCAGGAAAAATGAAGCTCCTCGCCACGAAACAACCAAAGACATATACTGTATGTCATTGTCTCTTCCACACACACACACACAACACACACACACACACACACACACACACACACACACACACACACACACACACACACACACACACACACACACACACACACACACACACACAAGCCTGTAGGGAGTTGCAGTATATTGTCACTGTCGGGCAGAAACCTTGTATGTCCAAGTTTCAAACGTGTACGTTTTTTTTGTAAAGCAAAGCCCTGCTTCATAGTGAAAATAGCACATCTGCTTCATAGTGAAAATAGTGAACAATGTTGAATAGCAGATCTACAAGCACTGTGCTTGTAGATCTGCTATTTTCACTACTTTAAATGTTTTAAACCTTCCCTTGTTTTGGACATACAAGGTTTCCACCCGACAACGACGATATATGAATTTCCATCCCTTCTGTGAATAAAGGAAACGGGGTCTCACATTACACTATTGTTTTTCCTCAAGCTCTTTCAGTGATGATGGAAGAACTACTCGCATTTCTTTACTTAAAAGTATCAATACTCTATTGTAGAAATGATGTGTTACAATTACAGTATAAGTCCGGTATCCAACAATTACTTGAGTAAAAGTGCAAAAGCATTGGCATCAAAATGTAGTATAGTGAAGTACCAAAAGTAAAAGTATGCAGATGATTCCATTTCCAAATGTATATAACGTATACAAATCCTTTGAAAAAAGCAGATCTACAAGCTCAAGAGAGCTCGGAGAGATCGGTTATTCTCAGATTGCCAAAGTATATATATATATATATATATATATATATATATATATATATATATATATATATATATATACAGTATATACACTAGGTCTGAAGTGGTTTGTAACGTAAAAGTTTTAAATTAGTTATAGTGGAGTTGAAGTAAAGTTATTGAGAATTGGAAGCACTCCAGTAAAGTAAAAGATACCTCAAAATTGTACTTAAGTAAAGTACTTGAATACATGTACTTTAAAAAAAAAACTTTACACCAGTGCTCTTCACACACACAATCTGACGGCCTACAATGACACATCCACAGGGGCCCTAATCCTGTCAGGGTGGCTTTTCACATATCCACCATGACTCCAAATTACCATTCAACTGTTACGCTTTTTATAACTCAAACAGCTGTGCAGAATGTCACGACATGAAATAAATTCAATTTATCTGATATTTTATTATATTTCCAGTTGTGCTATGGTAACGGGTGTGTGCACACTAGGGTGGATCTTAAATCGCCTTTTTTTTTATTTTCTTGAGTCTCACCCCCCAATTATGTTCCTATGTACAAAAAAATGCTTTGGTTAAAATGTGGTTGAATTTCAAGCATATTTAGAGGTAGCTCAATCAAGTCAAAGATTGTACATTGTATTGGTCAAAATCGAATTGCACTGCAGGCACATTTAAGTTATACATTACACATTATTCTTATACTAAGCACAGAAATTATATTTTTTAAGCTTACAAATCTAAACACAAATCTGATTACATGTTTGTCATGTCAAACCAGAATTAATGTATTGTAGGAAATAACAAAGCAAAAAATGACAAATTGCTATTTTTCATTTAACGTGCAGAATGACATGTCTTTATTGCACACTCTTCAATCATACTCACAACACACAACAAGCACACAGCCCCACTTCCTTGTTTACCCCCAAAACCCCCGAAAGTCACTGTAGTATAGTAATTCAGTAGTTACTGATCAATTAAAGTTTGTTTACGGCTATCGGGATACTTGTGCCGATGGTTCTGCAGAATTCGCAGCAATCACTGGAGTTGGGACTCATCTTTAGTAATGAGACCACAATATTCTTGTATTAGGGCAACCCCACGCTCTGCATGATCATTGACAACATTCATCGCCTTCACTACAGCCAGAGCTTCTTAGTCCTCCCTGGGCTCCCACTCATCGGGATCAATGTCAAGGATGTAATCTGGGAGATCCATCATTTTTAAAAGCACCTTGGATTTGGGAGACACAACATCTTCAATGTTCTTCCTTGCAATTGTTCCAAGTTCAACAGTAATTCTCTTCATATGCCCCTATCTTATTTGGCTCCAGAGATCGTCGGACTTGCATTGTTTGACAGTCAAGTGAGTGGGCAAACGAAGAGGCTGATGGTGAGAGCCATGAAAGATGGAAATGAAGAGAATTTCTGTTGACTTTGGAACAATTGCAAGGAAGAACATTGAAGATGTTGTGTCTCCCAAATCCAAGGTGCTTTTCAAAATGATGGATCTCCCAGATGACTTCCTTGATGTTGATCCCGATGAGTGGGAGCCCAGGGAGGACTAAGAAGCTCTGGCTGTAGTGAAGGCGATGAATGTTGTCAATGATCATGCAGAGCGTGGGGTTGCCCTAATACAAGAATATTGTGGTCTCATTACTAAAGATGAGTCCCAACTCCAGTACTTGCTGCAAATTCTGCAGAACCATTGGCACAAGTATCCCGATAGCCGTAAACACACTTTAATTGATCAGTAACTACTGAATTACTATACTACAGTGACTTTCGGGGGTTTTGGGGGTAAACAAGGAAGTGGGGCTGTGTGCTTGTTGTGTGTTGTGAGTATGATTGAAGAGTGTGCAATAAAGACATGTCATTCTGCACGTTAAATGAAAAATTGTAATTTGTAATTTTTTGCTGTTATTTCCTACAATACATTAATTCTGGTTTGACATGACAAACATGTAATCAGATTTGTGTTTAGATTTGTAAGCTTAAAAAATATAATTTCTGTGCTTAGTATAAGAATAATGTGTAATGTATAACTTAAATGTGCCTGCAGTGCAATTCGATTTTGACCAATAAAATGTACAATCTTTGACTTGATTGAGCTACCTCTAAATATGCTTGAAATTCAACCAAATTTTAACCAAAGCAGTTTTTTGTACATAGGAACATAATTGGGGGGTGAGACTCAAGAAAATCTAAAAAAGGCGATTTAAGATCCACCCTAGTGCACACTGAAAAACGTAGTTAAACGTATCAGTTGACCATAGAAAATGCTTTTTTCGCCCATACCTCTAAATAATAGAGGATTGCACCAGTGCAAGGGAACACATTTACCCCTATAGCCTATCCTTTTCACCCATAAAATTATAATAATACTAATGCAGCTCAAAGTTCTGCATTATTGGGAAACCTCCAGGGTGCTTCTGCAGAGGAGGCTGGCGACATGGACGAATTTGATTCCAATATTGATGTGTTTGTAATGTGTGTGTGTGTGGGGGAGAGAGACAGAGAGAGAGAGAGAGAGAGAGAGAGAGAGGATGGAGCATTTTCATTATGAATTCCTCGATGAATGAACTGTGACCTGATGCTAACGGTGCCTATATGAGGAGACAAGTCGATGCGATGAAAAGATTGAAACTCGAGAACACCAGAACCGATGGCATTATGACATGTACCATAATAAGCGACCTTGTACAGGAAAAAAAGAATGCATGGCCCTCATAACTCTTCCCCATCGCCTCCCCTCTGGGTGAAGATGCTATATTTATAATAGTCAGCACATGGTTGAGTGTGTTCACGGTGTCATCATGCTTCCCACAGTCTGTTAGTGATGCTGGGCAGCAGGAGAAGGACAGTGTGACGGCCCAGCGCGGCCTCAGATCAGTGGCCCGCTGTGTCTCTGAGCTCCATGGGGACTCACTGGGGGACAGCCTCGTTAGCGGGGAATCCTGGACACCTGGGTGCAGGGTGATTGCTCACCCTATATAATGGGGTCCTGAGCCTTCACTCTGTCTCTGCTAGCCTGGGATCACTTCTTTTGCCCCTACTCTTATCTCTGCCTTATCTCCCTATCCATGCCACACTCCTTGGCTGGCAAACCACAACATCCACCCCTGATTTCTCAGAAACACATTTTGGGACACAGATTTTGGCTAAAATCACGCAAAGCGATTCACAGTATCTCTAAAGTCATGTCATCAACATAGATCTGTCCCATTTCCCATATTCCCTCCTGATTGGCTACGATTGCCTTCTAAAGTTTGTGTATGTGGCGTGACAGTCGCTTATCTCCCAATTAGGGAGTCTTACTGGTTTTATTACTATTACTCTGTGATAAAGTTCTCAAATTATTTCCAAACCCGACCATACCCGACATGACCCGACGTTTTTGGGCCGGGTAGGGCCTAAAATGTATGCTAACTAGTAGAGCCGGGTAGGGCCTCGGGCCGGCCCAGTTAGGACCGGGCCTTAATTTTCAGGCCCGTAGATAACTCTACTTACTATTCACAGGTGTCCTACTGACACAATGGATCAAGATATAATTAAACAGAGTGAAATTAAAACTGAGTTATAAATCAACAAATACTTTTCCCACAGCTGCTTATCTGTTAACTCCTCTCCATAGCCCTCTGTCGCCGGGGTCTTCCAATCAGGAGACAAACACAAAATAGCCTAGGGGTAACAGGTGAGACCCTAAATCGGTCCCTCTGGTCAAAAGGTCAACTTAGCTCAGCTTAAAAAGATAACTTGGGCCTAAGTGGAGACAGCCATCTTACAGAGTGTTTTAGCCTCTAACCGTACTGGCCTGAACGGACTTTAGCTCTTATTTCAGTGTACAGCTGTATGACTTTGTTTTATGTCTAATAATCATAAAAATATGTGTAAAATTATGTTTGGTTTCTTGCTTTGGCTTTGGGTTACCTTACTGATTACATACTTTATCAGCCTCCTAAGCTCATGTCAATTACTCAGAGGCTGAGGGAAAGAAAATGCAGTCATGAGTGAGAAGTGAGTGTCTCTCCACCCCCACCAAGTAATATAGACATTAATGACTCTCGACAGGACTAAAAACCAGTGTAGGTGCCAGTAATACCCATCCCCAAATGAATCATCAAGTGAGTGAGAACATTTAGTGCATTTGAAAGCAGGATTAAAGAAGAATTATGGTTCTGAGCCTTATGTCACACAGCATGTAAAGAAGAGCCAAAAATAGTTTTGTGCACAGTTACATTCTGGGACCTTACTATTAGCTTTAAAACAGGTTCATTGGTACTCCTGAGGAGGATAGAGTTAGATTTGGAGGAAATTTTATGTGAGGTACATTTTTTGTTTTACTGCCCATTATAAGACGAGTTAAGATCTATCTATCTATCTATAGGAAACTAAAACAGGTTCTTGTTTACAATTGTGTTTGTCTTGCTACATTTGAGTACCTGAGACGAATAACAGTATAAGTCCATATTTGATTTTTTTTTTAAATATATATATTTTTGGATTTACCAGACTGTAAACCACAAACTAGTCATTTCTAATCTGTTAAATTGTTAATGCAATCCCCCCTCATTTTGTTTAATTGTCGGTTTTAATGTTATCTGCTCTCTTTGTCTGCTGAATATTGCTTGTACGGACTTAGAGACTTAGCTGGAGATATACTGTTTTTCCACTTTCCATAAGTATTGTCTTATAATTCCTAATATATATGAGTTAAGTAAAAAAAAATCTAATTCAACAAAATGAGAGGGGGGTACATTAAGAGATTGTGGTTTACAGTCTGGTAAATCAAAAAGATATCTTTATCCAAAAATTTTAAATATGGACTTAGACTGTTATTCGTCTCAGGTACTCAATGTTGTCAACAACGAATATGATCTCGGCTAATAGGCCTTCGCTATTCATAGCCTCAGCCGATGCCTATAGCGCAATGATATTCACTGTGTTGGATTAAATATCTCATGCAAATCTGCAAATTTGTATCCATACTGAAATTAATGGCGTCCAGTGGTTTCCTCAAAAAAAAAAGAAATCACAGGGAAATGGTTGGCAATAATGTCATGTGTATCGTTAGTCGTGGTCAATATGCTAAACAGGTCAGAGCAAAAGTATGGTTCTTAATCCAGTGGTTCTCAAACTTTTTTGACTCGGGGCACTCCTGTAAACCTTTCCATCCACGGCACCCCTGAATTACAGGTACAATTTTTAGAATCTTAAATATTACGCTTCGTAAATAGGCAAATCTTTCCCCCTAAGATACAGTAAGTCATGGAGGAATATCTGTTCCATTTGAACAGACTGAAAATAACGTTCTACTTGACGTTTAACCACTTGAACCCCAGCATCCCTATTCTGGGGAAACCTTCACCAAAAAAATAGCCGATCTACAGTACAAGCTCACAGTGCTTATTCTACTATAGAAGTGTGTAAAGCCTGATTAAGTCATATGGACTCATTGGGCCTGATTAATTAATCTGTCAGTTTCTTTTTTTTGACAAATGTTGGGCACATAAATATTTTATTTGAGGTTTGGCACTGTTGTAATCGATTTTTCATGAAGAATAAACCATTCTAATAACATACGCAAACTTTGAGCCCTGGTAAGTCAGCCTGGGAGTCAGCCTGGGAGCTGGCATAAATCACAGAGACAGGAGACAGGGCAAGGTTCTGTGACAAGGTTGTGTGACTAACCACGCACAACCTTGTTGAAAAGACAAAAGAAACCCATTGTTTACTTCAGGAAGATCAGAGGAAATCACATTCCTAATTCCATCAATGGGTCATCTGTTTTTCTCTCTTTTTTGAATTCTTGGCCCACACGTAATCTCAGACACCCTCACACTATGGTCTCTCAACACCAGCTGCATTCTCAATAAAGCACAGCAGAAGTTGTACTTTCTGAAGCGTCTCAGGAGAGTTAGTGTGAGCACACCAAGGTTCTTTGGGCACCTGTGTCGCTGTCAGGCGTGTCACACAGAATTCTGGGCCCTGGGTACAAGGATTCACTGACATTTTGTGCTTTAACGATTGAAAAATAGCAGATATACAAGCTCACAGCGCGGCATCGAGTGCCGCGCTGCGAGCTTTTATAGATCTGCTATTTTTGAAAAATTGTGAAAATGTGTGCGGAGTCTGAATATTTCAAATCCTTCTAAGGTTTTTTGAATGTCAGTGGTGCTCAAATAATTTCATGTGAAGGACCCCCAGAATAATATGTAGCCTATTTGGCCACGGACCCCGTTCTCAAAATATTTACTTCCAGGGACCCCCAGAAGCAAAATTTGAGTAACAAATGTTCGCTTAAAAAGTACATATATTCAAAGATTTGCACAGATCTTCAAGATTTTTCAAAAATAGCAGATCTACAAGCTCGCAGCGCGGCACCGCGAGCTTGTATATCTGCTATTTTTCAATTGCTAAGGTATAAAATAATTAAGGCCCCTCCACCTTGGGCCCTAGTAACTCAGTCCCACCTCCCCCTCCCTTGTGACGCCCCTGGTCGCTGTGCCATTCAGAGTGTTCTGACAGGCTGTGCCGCGGTGTGGTTTGGCAACCTGTCTACTGTCTACTAGAACTGCAGACAGCAGCGAAAACCATCGGCACAGAACCGGCACAACTTCAGAACAATTTCACCATTCGCTGCAAGGGACAGACCGACACACAATTAGGACACTAGCCACGCCGCTCATGTTTTATCGCTACCTTTTCTTTATCACCCTAAAAACTTTACGAGAACATCAAATCACACACCACCGTCTCAGTGACAGCTTCTTTCCACAGGCAGTCAGGTTGGTGTATAGCTGACTCACCTGTGCACTGTATATTGTTATTGTGTATATGTCATGTTATCCTGTAAAAGAAAGTGTGTATGTATTGTATACATAATGAGTGCACTATGTATATTTTGTGTAGGTCTGTAGTGTTTTTTTGTTGGTTTGGGGAGAGTGTGTCCTTGGTAAGGAAGAACTATTTCATATGTATTATAATAGACGCACAGAAGTCACTTCTGGTCAGACGCAGGAGGAGCCAGGCCCGGAGGCAACCCAGCCACCTAGTGTTGCTAACATACAATACTAACAGCTCACCTGCCACCCTGAGCCCATCATAAGACAGCGGGGGCAGTAGCATGTCACTTGGAAGAGGGTGTCTGTTGCAAGACCCGAAACACCCAGTGACTCCAGGAAACAACACTGATGATGTGTCTTGTGTTTGTGCATCAGTAGGTATTGTTAAGAGAATACACACTACACCGTCCAGACCCGCATTTCCACCCACCGTCAGTGTGGGCAATGGGAACAGGACCACAACTACAGATCCTGTGACAAAAATGCAAAAAAGAAAAAAAGCAATAAAAAGAACACACACACACACACACACACACACACACACACACACACAAAACCTGCATACATTTGGGTAAAGCGAAAAATCAACTTCTTCGCTTCCTGCAAATACCAATGCTCAATGCCCATGTGCAAGTTCACACTGATCGGTCAGCCTACTGAGGAGAAAAATGGATGCACACGGACTGATGGGAGTTTTGATTATTTCATACTGGGATAGTAGGATGACGATAAACTTGAAGTACAGTACAATGACTCACATAAAATTACACTATTGTTACCAAAATGTTGTGGTACACACTGCATCATCTCACAAGTCTAACAACATATGTTTCTCCAGTGAGTGTAGAAGGAACACAAACAACTATTTACAAACTGTATTTGACCTAATGCACATGGGTGACAAGTGCAGTCACAACTTAAGTGGGAGAAAAAGAAAATAAAATAAAACGGGATGATAAGAGACGATGTGTGGAGGAGAGTGGACTTGAAAATGAGGGTATGAAGAACTATTGTTGACGGAAGAACGCAGCTGAACAAAAGTAAATAATACAAGTGTTAACTTGAGTCCACACTCTTGCTCTAGGTTTTATTTACAGTACATTGATGTTTTGACCACACAGCTCTTAAAGTCTTACGGTTATTCAAATGAATATATATAATATTAAACTTGTGTGGTTTAAATGGTCATTGTAAATGGGGGAGCATCAAGGCAAGAGCATGGACTCAAACTCGTTTTACTTTCCAAACGTACCGTCCAGTCCGACACCTTGTGAAGTCTATTATGGTCAGATGGATGAGTGATCGATTTAATCCCCACCACAAAGCAAAAACCGGAATTATGTCTGCGGCCCGCCTCTCTGCGATGCAGCAGCACAACCAAAACAAAAAGAAAACTCACAGAGTATCCCTTTCAGCAGAAAGGCCATGACTCTGCACATTCCTGCACATTACTCCGTGCATGACTTACCAAAGAGCCGGCGGTGGAAGATAAACTTCCCGGCAAACAGGCCGGTGATGATGGCCGCGATCCAGCACATCACTTTCAGGGCGTTCCATGCTCCGCCGGGGTACTTGTTGAAGAGGAAGGAGAAGCAGTTGCCCACCACGATCATGTGGGCCTGCGTCTGGCTGTGCGAGATGGGGTCCTCGGCGAAGATGAGGAAGTTGAAGAAGGTGACGAGGTAGGCCACGATGAGCCGTGACCATGGGTGCTGGAAATAGTAACGGAAGCGAGCATCTATTTCCATCCTGAAGAGCCCCCCCACCCTCCTCCCCAAGGCTCCCAGTCCACCAAGCACCTGGGAGAAAGAGAGAGGGATGGAGAGAGAGAGAGAGGGAGAGGGAGAGGGAGAAGCAAACAGAGAGAGATGGTTTCTTTCTTTCCGTCAGACCGAATTATGTTCACAAGCCCCTGCACGTCCCTAGGGCAGATTAAAATGAGTGCGTCACGCCAGCTGAGATTACTGGTAGTAATATTTGTGGTGTGTGTGTGTTGTCCAGAAAGGGATTATATGCTGCTAAATTCACACTGTGCTCTGTGACAGCATAAATGTATACAGTGCGTCCCCCATCTACAGGGGAGATGGGGGTGCCTCATGTCCATGTGCCGAGATTATCACTCCAACGTGGGAGAATGGTTGTGTGACACACTGCACAGCGAAACAACATCGATAGGAACAAAACAGCATGGTTTTAGCAACTAAACAAAATGCTTACCTGTCTGTCAGACTTGTCAAAGGTTAACACAAGGCCTTCACGCCGTTCACTTGAACAGTTTTAAGGAAAGTATTCTTCAAAGGAAAGTAAATTCCTCACATACCAAAGAAGAGCTTGTATGGAATGACAATAAAACTCCTTGAACATTGATAATGCAAAAGTCTGCAAAGTAGTGCATGGCTAAACGCTTCATATCTGCATATTATAATCAGCTAGCTTTTAAATGTGTTGTGCTTCGCCTCTAGTAAGTACAGTAGCAGCAGCATGTTGATATTTTAGTAGGGGTTGCCTTACAGGCACTAATTTGATTACCCAACAACAGTCAGCTGTGGGTATATTTTTACAGCCGAGGAAGGTTTGTTTACAGTATCTTGAATGCCACCTTCCTCGATTGAGTCAACCCGGCACTATTATGACTTTTCCCAGACCTCCCCGTGTCGGTATACCATGCTCTGACACCATTTCCTAAAATACCCACAGAGGGGATTTGAAATGATGTAATGGCCCCAGAAATAGAGACATCTTTTACTGGAACTGCCATGTGGGTATTATATTTCACAGCCATGATGAGCCATCACGTTTATATCTTGTTATTGTAGGCTGTGGATGCTATATGGCACCTTCCAGGAACCTTCCTTCTGTGTAACTGGACTAACAAGGTACTATAGGCAATCTTGTGGTAGTGTATGCATGTGTGTGTGCATGCATGTATTATGTGTGCAGGACAGGTGCATTGATCTTAATTGTAGCCTTCTGTGAATGCAGCCACTCATCATCATCATTACTACATTAGTTACTAATGTAGTAATGATGATGATGATGATGAGTGGCTGCATTAGTACCAAATCATTTTTGTACTGTAAATGCATGTAGC
Organism: Nannobrachium achirus; assembly: GCF_963921795.1. Lineage (NCBI taxonomy): Eukaryota > Metazoa > Chordata > Actinopteri > Myctophiformes > Myctophidae > Nannobrachium > Nannobrachium achirus. The sequence goes on from NC_137820.1 coordinate 38,205,968, forward strand.
CTAGCCTTCACGATCTTGTCCTGTGTGGACACCTTAAAAATTATACTTGCTCATAAACAGCGTCCAATAAGAAAGGGCGATGACAGCGCACTACAGGAAATACACTGAACTATTAGCTCTGGCATTTTTAAAGCCCCCTTCTACTGTATGTCTCTGATCGTTTCTGAGCAGTCATGTAAGGGCACGAGTCGATGTTACAACATCGATCATGCTGCCCAAATGTCACCGCATATCCTCTAAAAAAAATAAAAAAAAATAAACACAAGCTTGTCCTGGAATGATCTAATTACTCAAATCGTTGCCATAGTGAGCGAGTCCTAGCTTGCCAAATGAGCTTTCCCCCTGTATTAATTTTGACGTGGGCACCACTGCCCAATAATAAACATACACGCACCTTGCTCCACGCGTTCGTTCGCGTCGATTCCCTTTTTTATTCCCCTCAGTCGATCACACAGGGAGGAGAAAGCCGCTCCTCCCGCACGGCGGGGTCCACTGCTCCAGTACACGCTCCTCTGCCTCTGATCATCCTGGGAACACCGACACCGGCGACTGCTGGCTCCACCGCGTCGGGATTATAATCCGTGCATTTGCGAACCTGTTGTCGTTGCTGCTGCTGCTGTGACAGATCGAGAGAGACAGAGAGAATAGACCCCCCCTCCCACCACAATCCTATGCCATTGTGCTGGGATGATGTGTCCCCCTCTCCACCTCGGTGACGGACGGTGGGTGGGTGTGGGTCAGGGCAGCACCACCGGCACCAGCACAGCCTGCGATCGACCGATGAGGCGCCGCTTGTGTCAGCAGCAGCGCGGCCGGAGCAGAGCGCTAGTTGAGCGGGACAGTTTGACTGGGACGTGCCGCTGCTGGCCGACCCCCGGTCCCGCCGCTGCTGCTGGCTGCTACGATGGAGATGATGATGAGGATGATGGTGATCGGTGAACTGATGATCATCCCTAAGTACCACAGCATCCGAATGCAATGAATGAACCCATCTGAGCATCTATCCTCCTCCCGCTAGCGGCAGGCTGGGGTTTGCTGCCTATAGCTATGGATCTGCTTGCTATATGAACATATAATTATTTATTTCGAGAGGAAGCGGTGATGTTTGAAAGCAGAGACGGAAGGAAGCGTTTGGGAGACATGGATGCATTCACCCCAGTGGCGTCCAGATGTTGCTGGAAATCACACATTATGCCACAAGACAAGGATGTCTCATTATATAAGTAACACTTGGCTATATAAACCAAGATTGAAGTTTATATAGGCTATATATGGGCCATCATGCTTGGCGAATAGAATAGAATAGAATAGAATAGAATAGAATAGGCTAGAGGGCTGGCCTAATTAAAACTCAATAATTGCTCTTAATAAAGGCCTATATAACTCCAGAATGTCAATCAATAGCGTCCTCCTTGGCTTGCACCCATTGGATCCTAGTCATAGGCTACTGTATTGTCAAATATAAATATAATAAGAGTTGGATGTGACACCAAACCTTGTTATTAAATAAATGTCACGTTGAGAGAGAGAGAGAGAGAACATAATATCTACGTGGATTTGTAACAAAACTACGGCATTCATAGTGTCTCTTACCTACCGTCGTACTATGTACAAATCTGTTTTTTTTTACCACATGTGTTACCGCGTGACCTTGTTGACGTCACCGGTACAGGGCGGAGCCACGGCGCTTGTTGTAGTCCACTTCCGTGTAGTCCAGTGGTTCCCAAATTTATTAGCTCGTGTCACCCAAAAGAGAAATTAGACATTCACCCGGGACCCAAAACTAGTGAAAACGGCAGATCTACAAGCTGATCTACAAGCTCACAACGCGCCGCGTTGTGAGCTTGTAGATCTGATATTTTCACTACTTCTCTTAATTATATTTTTTTTATTTATGGAATGTCTTAGATTTGTTTCTTTGTTTTAAAATGTATAACATTATTTAAAAAACATAATTTAGGCATTATATAATGTTTTTATTTAAAAAAAATAATGTAGGAAAATACATTTGTTTTTTTACTCGTGACCCATAAAAAAATGGTCCGTGACCCACAAATGGGTCCCGACCCACTGTATGGGAAACAGAGTTGTAGTCCACTTCCGCGTAGTGCACCAGTCTGTAGTCCACTTCCTGCTCGGCTTTTCCTCGCCCTGCTTGCTTTGCTTGCTGCTGCTGGTTTGACTGATCAGCTCCATCCATCGGGTCCCTTCTTCTTGTCCCGGATTAAAAGGCACAATGTCGCACCAGACGGGCATTCAAGGTACCGGTTTATCACTCGCCTTCAGTCCCCGCTCGTCGTCTCTTTCAGCCGCACCGAGATCGGATTCCTGACAACTTTTAAAAGGGACCGAAATATTCACAGTCAGACACGGAAGGAAAAGGCTAGCGTCAGGGAGAGCTGCTGCTAGCGACTACTACCACTAGCCAGCTGGGGCTAATGTTCTCTGTGTGTGTGATCTGAGAGGTGTTGAGAGGTGTTGATTTGTCATTTGTCGTGTTATGCGATCGGACTTAATGGCGTGGTAAATGAGCCTTTGTCCACTTCCCGAGCCGCTGAATCGGTGTAGGTTTTGCGGTTGGTTTAGGGTGACTCGAGTCTGTCTGGCAGGTTGTGATTAGAGTCTTGGTAGGAAGCGAACATCTTGTGATCCTTTGGAAGGACGGTGGTGGGGGCAACGCCTTCATTCAGACTGATCTGCTACTAGTGCAACAACTGGTAACCTGTCTGGAGTTACCTGCACGCAGCCTTTGTTAAGTTCCTACAGAAATTAAAAAGTCCTCTTTAATTCAGAGTGTTGGAAGCAAATCCGATTGGTTCCTTAAGACATAACCCATTTGTACACTTTGTTACAAGAGCATGAATTGGCAGGATTTTACTGTGTGGTAAATGCCATCATCATAGTGTAAATGACGACACATTATTTTAAGTCTCAACTTGAAATGTAATTGGCCCACTTGACATCTTGCACTTTCAGTGAACCCACTGTCAGCTATTTTGTTCTGCTGAATTTAAATGCATACTAGACAGGTGCAAAGCTCTTAATGGATTTATGTTGACCATGATAGCTGGTGCAAGCAGTTGCTATTGTATGTGTGTGATGTGTTATGCTGTAAATTGGTTTAAATTGAATATAGTTGTGAATGGCACAAACGTGAGTTGTCACTTAATTAATTTAATTAATTAATTGTTTGTGAGAGGAACATAGTGAAAATAAGCACTTACAGAACTATCATTTGTTAATTATCTTCTGTTGTTATCCAATTATGATTTGTGGGTTATTTACAATTTAAATGAACTAACTGCTCTTTTTTTTATCACATGTGTCAGTAACCAGTCACATGTCTTTTTAGCCCTGCAAAGCCCTTTGAGACAGTGATTAAGCCGCGCTGTAACTATTGTATACACACAAACCTGACTACACTTGACTTGTTATGCAATAGTTGAACGTTGAAGTTTTGTAGGCTATTTACCTACAACTGTGACAAGTCTTGAGTTAAAATCATGATACTTCTAGTTTCTACTCTGGTCTGTGTCACTACTATATCTTAGAGAGGTAAAATATACGCACACAGAGTTAAAGCTCCCTGCAAAAAACCTTCGACCATATATAGGTTATCATCAGGCAAAATACGACTACTACAATAACTTAAAATGGCAGGACACTAACCCGTACAATGTCTTTTCTCAGCGGGCAACGATGTGAGAGACATCTTCGCCAGTGCCAAGAATGGAGACGAATATCGAGTCTTAAAAATAGTGATTGAGGATGGTAAGTAAAGGCTGTAGCCTGGAGCTTTTACTGTATAGTTTTGTGTACTGTCTGACACTACATCTACAACATTCACCTTGACAGAATTGGGGCATGGTTGACTTTAGTTTATAGTTCCCACTAGAAGAACTTCAGATTTCAGATCCAACTTTATTATCCCTCGTAGGGAAATTCATTTGTTAACTTGCTCCAGAGTCCAGACATAAAAACGTAGTGCTCCAAAGTCAGTGAAACGACAGAATACAGTCAATACACAGTAAGACTACTTATAGACCAAGTCATATTATACAATAGGTATCAAATCAACTTTCGAAAAAGCAATATAATCAAAACAGTATCTCAGTTAAAGTGTGCTGCGTTAGCAGCTCCTTTGGCTGGGATGGCACCTGCCAGCAGGGAGTGTACTCCCCTGGTGGGGCTCCTCACTGGCAGGAGTGGCAGGTGCATCAGTAGGTACAGCAACAATGCAAAAGACAGAAATATGAGGGGAGCATTAATACACTTGGCAACTCATTTGGGAGAGAAAAGGGGTAAAAATCAATGGCTTGTAAAAAAAAAAGATTCTCGTATCTAGGCCAGTCACAATTATTACATAATCGCCCAATCACAATTTTTTGAGATAATGACAATTATTTTGCATAATCGTTTCCATGTTGAAAAACGTTCATACATTTTCAAACATTTTCCAAAAATAGCAGAAGCTTACAACGTGTCACAAAGTGATATGTTGTAAGAAAAAAAAAGTCAGTAATTTCTTTATATTTAAGTTATTTGCCATATCTGCTCTGTGCATTTTTTTAAATTACCAGTTATTTCTTTAATGCCAAAAATACAATTAATCGTCAACTTAAATTTCTAATTGTGACAGGCCGACTTGTATCTTCTTTTTTTTTGTTCTTCTAAACTCTAAAGCATCTTCCCCCTGGCCAGTTTGCTGCCGTGACTGAATTTAGAATTTAGGAGGAACTGGGAATTCTTGTGCAGAATGTTATTGAGTTGTTGTGTTTTCAAATCATCTTTTCAGGCTGTCCTTGCCTTTTTATTCATAGCTCACAGTGCAGAGTAAAGATCCGCCAGGCCAGGGAATCGAACCCGTGTCTCACTGTCAAGCATAGGAACTTAAAGGAGTAGTTCACCCCAAAATGACTTTTTTTCTATTGATTACTCATGCCACGGAGACTTCAGTTCAATAATATTTTTAGTTTTTTGTCACATTCCTTAGACAAAAATTTGATTATAGTAAATTTACCCTCATTGATTCCAGATGGGGACCCATCCGGAATCAATGGGGGTAAATTTATTATAATCAAATTATTGTCTTAGGAATGTGACAAAAACAATATGTTTGTTGAACTCAAGTCTCCATGGCATGAGTAATCATTTTGGGGGTGAACTACTCCTTAAGCTGGGTGTTAGCGGCTGACGGCTGTCTCCTCACACATGTGGTTTGCAGAGCAGTTGGCGCTGGGAGACACCAGGCAAGCATCAAAGGAGTGGGACGAGGAGTACGATTCGCTCGTGCTGCCTCTCCTGGAGGAAGACGTGCCGTGCTACATTCTCTACCGGCTGGACTCCACCAATAACCAGGGTTACGAGTGGGTCTTCCTGGCCTGGTCTCCAGACCGCTCTGCTGTAAGGAAACACTCTTTTCTATTCGGTCATGGGTCAAGGTGGTGAGAAAGAAGTTCTGGTAAATAAGGTCTGTTTTGTCTTAGAGGGTATGTGTCCGCACTCCGCACTGCAGCATTTTTGACACTAAGGTCTCCGGCATGGTAAATGGTAAACGGTGTGTTTATTCAAGGCGCTTTACAGAGATTGTGCATTACATTCACACACACATTCATACACCGATGGCGGAGGAAACCTTGCAAGGCACCAACCTGCTCATCGGGAGCATTTAGTGGTTCAGTGTCTTGCTCAAGGACACTTTGACAGTAACTTTGGGGGAGCCCAGGATCGAACTGGGAACCTTCCAGTTGCCAAGCGGCCACTCTACCCCTGAGCCACTGCCGCCTACGCCGTCGGGCATGTACAGGTCATGTTCTACTTGCCCAAAGGTCATGCCCACTTGCCCGAAAAGTATATGGTCCATTATACTTTCTGGGGCTGTGCGATAAAAAAATGTCATACCTCAATACCTTCAAATCCAAATACCAAATACCTACATACATAGCTATGATTGATTATGTCTGTGGTTTCACAACCTGAAAGCAAACTTCACCCGCCCGAAAGTTTTATTTACCTGCCGGGGACAGGTGGGCAAGCCTTAGTGTCAATGCCTGTACATCATTTGCTAAACTTTTGCTTTGGCATTTTTTTTAGAGCTATGGATTGGTGCTGGTACATGGTTAACCATGTATAAAAAAAAGAAAAAAAAAAAAAAATATTGTATGGATCTAATTCTTCCTCGTACAGTACTGTGCTGCTGGAGTAGTGCTACACACTTATTCTGTTTTTTGTCAGCACTTCTGGATGGATGCACATTAATTAGTTATAGAATTTGTTGGTTCATCTAATATGGGTGGATGCACATTGCTTTTCTTTGCCAAAGTGAGGTAATGGCATGCCAACTTGCAGCCCTAGCAATGGGCCCGCACGTAGTCCTCTTGAGAGCGTATGATCCTATTTAGTCCATAACTGTATTTTAGCTCGATACAAAATCTGTAATATGTGGAGGGTGCTTGATTCAGGTTAACCCCTGGTACCGTGCACATAATTCGGCAAAAGTATGTTTTGGAAGTATATGAATCTGACGACTTCTCTGGGAAAAAAAGAAAGCCATGACAAGCATTTTCACATAACATTAAAGGTAGGCGACTTTGTATACTATATCAATCCCAGCTGTTTGACCTTTGTTTTGAAGGGGTTGGCTTTTAAAATGAACGAAAAGCTTAGCTGTGAAACCGTAGCTGATGAAGAGACAATTGGGAAACAATTAACCCGTTTTGCCTTATACTATGCTCTTGTCTGCTCGCTTCAGTCAAGTACCGATGTCATTTGTTCAACATACAACTGAATGATGCAGTTGGTGTGTCCGAGTCATGAGGTCATGTATTGTGGTTATATCGCTTATAACCCCCAATATTTCAAAATGCCCGCCCCAAATGCCCATCATTAACACAAGAACCCTAGTGTAACTATTCTGGGGGCCAACATTCCGAGGAAATCTGCATGCTCACAACGTTGTAAGCCTATAGATCAGCTGTCTTTGACAAGGAGATTTGGTGTTCAGGGGAAAAAGGAAGTGGCCTAGTAGACCGCTGGAGGACTCATTCAACTAAGTATATGAGAAGTGATTAACGAGCGTTATATTTTGTTTCCATGTTGGGTCATTTTATCCAAAGTGTCAATAGCTCCAGGTCAAGTGCTGTGAACATTTTGTTAAAACAAAGCAAGGTGCCATGAGATTAGACTCCAATGTGTTCCATGAGTGAGTGAGAGACCAGAAGTATTGCATTTCATTCACTCAGACTCTTATTGTGTTTAAAAAACGGGTATCTAAATCACACCCTTGGCATACACACCAACACAAACAAAGCACAGTCTGCAAATGTATTAAAACAAACTGTCCTGGTAAGCAAATTTAGGAAAGTGAAATGGCTGCGTTAGTTTTGAATTACTCTTGAGAAAAGTTCTCTAGAATTGATTGAATCTTCATTGTTTATTTGCTAAATCTTAGATTTTTTGAGGCCTGTTTCTCCATAGAATGGGAGTGAATGGAATCACTACCGCTGGTTCCTCGAGAAGCACAGAAGCAACAGATGAAGCTTATCAATAATATTTGTGATATACATCGCAAAATGTGATGCTTAAAGTATCACATTTTGCTTTTCTACACAAAAGGATCTAGGCTTCAGTCATGAAAGAAGAAGTATTCAAATCCCATTCTGAAAGACAGGGACGTGCAGCACATTCCTGCCCTAAACTAGAAGCGTCACAGGTTCAGGCTTGTCTTGAAGCTACAGGCGTTTCAAAACCTTTGCATGTTGGAATTTTGAGGGTCAAACTTCAACTCCTTGTAAGGAGAAACAGGAAGAGCTGTATGTAATAAATATAATTGATTATGGAAGATAATTATTTGTAATCACATTGCACCCCCTTTGTATCCATAATAAAATATTGTGCATGCGTCACACATTTCTGTCAATGTCGGAAGTGAATCTTTGACATTCATCATCTCTTTGCACTTTAGCTCTTTGCACAAATGGAGGCCAGTGCTCTCAGAAAGGACACGATTCTAAAACGTCATATGGGCCACTTCATGATGACTAAAACCAAAGGAAAAAAAACAGAACAAGTAATCCATTCACTTAACCCATTAAGATCTGAGGATCCGATTCTACAGATGTCTTCTAGTTTTCTGGAAAAACGCATGTTTCTATATCAGTGGTTTGAAAACAACCCCCAAGGACCCCCAAAATAATATGTATTTGGCCGCAGACCCTCATCTCAAAATATGTTGTTCCAGGGACCCCCTGAAGCAAAGATTTTAGTTAAAAATGTTTGCTTTGAAAGGATATTCAAAGATTTACACAAATGTTCAAGATTTAAAAAAAAAATAGCAGATCTACAAGCTCATAGCGTGGCACAAAGTGATGCCTATGAGCTTTTATATCTGCTTTTTTTGAACAGGCAAAGTATGAAATAATGCTTTTTGGCCAAAATCTAAAATTACATTCTTATATCAGCTAACACTTGTTGAGTCTAGGGCTGTGACAATTATTACTTAATCGTCTAATCGCAATTATTTGAGGTAATCGCAATTACTTTGCTTAATCGCCATAATCGTTTCCATGTGGAATAATGTTCATATATTTTCAAACATTTAAAAAAACAGTGGAAATAGCAGATCTACAAGTCACGACGCATCGCATCACGATCACTATCAATCTTGTGAATTTGTCAAATATGTCAGTAATTTTTTGTATTATGTTCATAATTGCCATGTGCGACTTCAAAGCCTAAAAGCCAAACAGAAATGCAATTGTCAACGAAAAAACACAATTAATCACACTTATTTGAGTGACAATTAATCGCCATGTGAAATGTCATAATAGTGACAGCCATAGACATAGAAAGGTAGACGCCTCTTCCGGCTCTCTGGTACCCGTCTCGCCTTGGTGGGCCTTTTTGATTGACAGGCTTGGAATTCTTCTTTGTCGTAACAGACACGGAAGGTCGGTAGGCAAATCAGAGGCAGGTGGGGGCGGGTCTTTTCCTACGCAGCTCTTAAAGTTCCCGAAAAGACGCGCTGTGATTGGCCAGTCGTTTTTTGAGTGGCAGCCTGCCCAAGACACTTCCTCTTTTGAGCCCACCAAGGCGAGACGGGTCGCTCCAATCAACTGCAGCGGGTGGACGAGGTATCTAGCTTTTTGAGCGGTGGTCACACCGTCTCCATAGCGTGGCCGTGTGTGTAGGTATGTATGTTTGTTTGTATGTATGTGGGTGGGTCTGTATGTAGCCTCAAGCCTGTGGTGTAGTACCTTTTCTGACCACACATGTTAAGGGAGGGGCGCTGTTGTTCAGGCCAGGCCAGAACAGGCAAGGCACACTCACACTCACACACACGCACGCACGCACACACACACGCACGCACGCACGCGCGCGCGCGCGCGCACAGACTCCACCGCTCAGTTCACACGGGTGTGATTTTTATATCTGTGGTGACAGCCCCATCTCCTTTCCATTCTCAACAGGTACGACACAAAATGCTATACGCCGCCACCAGAGCCACAGTGAAGAAGGACTTCGGCAGCAACGCCATCAAGGAGGAGATCTTCGGCACCACAAAGGTCGGTCCACTGACTCGACAGATGGCAGATTAATTGTCGCTAGAAAAGGGTTCTGTTGGAAACAGATTGCGTTACACTCGCGCACCACATTCATCACGGGCCGTGTAATTGAAGCGGTGGCACGTTGAGTTATTGTGTTGATGTAAATGACCGTTGTTTCCAGGACGATGTGTCTCTCAGCGGCTACAAGAAGTATCTGACCTCGCAGGCCGCTCCACTGCCCCTCACCGCCGCAGAAGAAGAACTGAGGAGGATTAAACTGAACCAGGTACTGTACACACACACACACACACACACACACACACACACACAGGGGTGTCGCACCAAATTCTGGGCCCTGGGTACAAGGATTCACTGCTTTATTTTGTGCTTTAACTATTGAAAAAAAGCAGATATACAAGCTCACAGCGACCCCCAAAATGATATGTATTTGGCCACGGACCCCCATCTCAAAGTATTTAGTTCCAGGGACCCCCCAGAAGCAAAATTTGAGTTATAAATGTTCGCTTAAAAAATACATATATTCAAAGATTTGCACACATTTTCACGACGTAGATCTGCTATTTTTCAATAGCTAAAGTATAATATAATCAAGGCCCCTCCACCTTGGGCCCTAGTAACTCAGTCCCACTTCCCAGCCCCCTTGTGACACCCCTGCACACACGTGACACTTCCTCTTCCGTCATCACATCCTTTTCAGCAAGATCATGACAATTTGTGCAAATCTTTGAATATACATATACAGTATTTTCTGGACTATAAGGCGCACCTGACTATAAGGCGCACTGTCAATGAATGGTCTATTTTCAAACTGTTTTCATATATAAGGCGCACCTGACTATAAGGCGCACATAATAGACGCTACCGTTGCGTTATGCATCCAACAGATGGAGCTGTGCTAAAGGGAATGTCAATGTCAATGAATGATCCATATATAAGGCGCACTGGACTATAAGGCGCACTGTAGTTTTTTGAGAAAATTAAAGGCTTTTAAGTGCGCCTTATAGTCCGGAAAATACGGGTATATATTTTTTAAAGCGAACATTTGTGACTCAAATATTTGCTTCTGGGGGGTCCCTGATACATAATATTTTGTGATGGGGGTCCGTGGCCAAATACATATAATTCAGGGTCCTTGACACTGAAAAAGTGTGAGGACCACTGAGATGGACACATGCGTTTTTCAAAAACAAAAGGATTTAGAAGACATTTATAGAATCGGGTCTCAAACATTCAAAGACATTTTCAAGATTTAAAAAAATAGAAGATCAGAGGTTGTATATCTGCTATTGTTTTTAAATGAAGCATAAAATAGTGCTTAAAGCGGGCAGATTATACTGAACCACGTACACACACACACACACACACACACACACACACACACACACACACACACACACACACACACACACACACACATACACACACTTGCATGTTTGTACATACCCACACGTACACTTGACACTTCCTCTGCGATCATCACATCCTTTTCAGCAAGAGTGAAAGCTCTTAACCACTTATAGCACTTAAACCCTCTAGTCTTAGGGAAACAGACTTGAGTTACAACTCGGATTGCTGCTTCCATGTCCATGGACCTATACTGTATATGACAATGCAGATTGCACTTGTGCTGTGTCGGTTTGTAGCCTTTAACTTGTAATTTGTATTGTTGACAGTAATGTTGAACCTTGTACCTTGAACCTTCTACACCAAAATCTTTTCATTCATACATTTGAGAATGAATCTCAAAAATAGCCGATCTACAAGCTCTCAGCGCTATTTTTGTTCCCCTCCCAGAATATGAATGCTTGGGGTACCAAGTTGTTAAACTCTACGGTTGTGCTCAAAATTATTCAACTCTCTGCAAATCTGGTTTATTGGCTAAATTCACAAACTGACAACTGAATGAAATAAAGAAATCATACAAGAACAATATAAATAGCTCAAAAGTAACATTTTTTTTTTTTTTTTTCCAAATTCAATGCTAAATGCCACTTTCAACACCACTTTCACTTTCAATTATCCAACTCTTAATTACGCTTGAAAACATCTGTAATCAACTGCAATCGACTAATCAAGGGCTTAAATTGTTGCATCAGATGTGCAATCTGGCCTGACTAGAAGTGTGTTAACTGTGATTAGAGCAGTTAGAAACATGTCTAAATCTAAAGAATGGTCAGAAAAGTTCAGAGAAGAGATTATTGCTTTTTTCTTTTTTTTAAAGGAAAAGGATATGAAACAATTGCAAAGACACGGAATGTTCCAAAAATACAGTTTTGAGCATAGTTGAGTCAAAGGAACAGTGGTTACACTAATGAACACATTTGTCAGAGGGGGTTGAATAATTTCGAGCACAACTGTATACTTGGTCATAAAACTAATTGTAAATTGGACCATGTGCAAGCTTTTTGAACTTTGTTTTATTGTTTTGTAAATATTTGAAAAATCTTGCCATGTTTCGCCTATAATGACCCCCAGCATAGGGACTCCAGGTTGAAAGTGGTTAGTTGTGCACATCAATGGCCCTGTCACACGCAGACCAGTGTAAATCATTGCTGTAAATAGAGCGCTGGGGAAATGAGGTCATAGATTGCGGGTGTGCCTCTCAGGGGAGGTTCAGGGCCATTATGTTAAAGCTTTGGAGCTGGAACGGGTCCTTCTCTCCGTTTCAGACTTTGAAATACAAGAAGGTAAAACGGTCCGGATCAGAGAGGTATTACTGCAAAGACCGTGTCTACTCTTGGCTCCGAATACAATCTTCTCCATTATGCGTGATGTAAATCCTTATAAAAGCAGGTGCAGTACGTATATCAGTATCTAATCTACATCGATATAAACCTTGTAGAACCTGTGCACTATGTCATTATCTAATAAAACCTTAATAGAAATAGTGCACTGCGTCAGTATGGAATATCTCGTATATGATTTAAACCCTTACAGAAACAGTAGAGTATATCAGTATCTAATCTACATTGTATATCGTCTCTGTCAAAACGGTTTTCTTGTAGTATGTGTAGTATGATCAAGTAGGGCAGGGGTCTTCAACAGGGGGTCCGGGACCCCTAGGAGATCCTCAGAGTTATTACTGGGGGGTCCCCCAAATCTTTGTGTGATATTAATCACTTGAACCCTAGCGTCCATATTCGGAGAACTTTATCCAAAAATATATACATATTCGGCAAAGGGGTTTGGTGCAGAAGGGAAAAAGAGCAGACTAAGTACAGAGTGAAAGGTCAAGTTTATTAAGTATTGACGGTTCAATTGGTTAAATATCTGAAAACACAAATTGACATGAATCCAAAATACACTGATGATTGTGCTATCAAACTATATGGAATCTATGAAAAGGTTGTGGGGGTCCTTGCTTCATCTCTCTCTCAACTAAGGGGTCCTTGTCCTGAAAACGTTGAAGACCCCTGAAGTAGGGCATTTAATTTAAAAGAATCTGCCTTGACGGCAACGATTTCATGTAAAACGTATACAAACAGAGCAGCATATAGAGTATGCCACCACTGCGTAAAAGCATATGGAAACAATGCAGTATGAATCAGACAATGCAGCATATGGGTATCTAAAGCAAAGCCTTACGGTGCAGTGTGTACGAGGGCACGGGGGCCAGTGATGAATGTTCCAGGGCAGCAGCGGGGGTACATCTACTTTCCTGGCACGAAGCACATGGTGCAAGGATGCTGATGTTGGAAGAACAGCGGGAGGTTGGAGCAGAGAACGACCTTAAAGATCTCAAAATGTGCCCTTTTTTAACCCTCAAATACCTGGAACGTGCCCGAGTCGCGTTAGATTTGAACCACTTTAACCATTATTTTATGCTTTAACTATTGAAAAATAGCAGATATACAAGCTCACAGCGCGGCACTCTGTGATACACTGTGAGCTTGTAGATCTGTTATTTTTTGAAAAAACGTGGAAAATGTGTGCAAGTCTTTGAATATCTTTGACACGATCTTTGACCCGACTTCTAAATCCTTCCTCTAAATCAGTGGTTCTCAAACTTTATCATGTCAAGGACCCCCAAAATTATGGAGGTATTTGGCCACAAACCCCTATCTCAAAATATGTTGTTCCAGGGACCCCCCCCCCCCCCCCCCCCCCAGAAGCAGAGATTTGAGTTACAAAAGTTTGCTTTGAAAAATGTATATTGAAAAATGTGCACACATTTTCACGATTTTTCAAAAATAGCAGATCTACAAGCTCGCAGCGCGGCACTCGGTGCCGCGCTGTGAGCTTGTATATCTGCTATCAATAGTTAAAGCAGTCAATAATTCTAGATCTAAACGGTTTAATCCACCTAAAGGCCTCAATGCTCAATAGAAATGAAGACTCCAAAAATGTTTGGAGAAATGATTACTTATTTATTTAGTTTACGTTACCATTTCCAACCCTGGCATCCCTATTTTGGCGTTATACTGTAGGCAGAACCATATAAAACAATAACATTTTAATTTGAGGAATGTGTTTGGTTTTTACATTTTCAATATAATAATATTGGAGCGATTCCTCTGCATACCACTAGAGGGCAGCATGCATAGCAGTTGTACTGTACGCATACCACAGTTTGAGAACCAGTGCTAGACACATTAAACTAAAGTCTGAACTTTTACATGACAAAGTAAATAGAAAATGCATTTTCAGCGCTTTTTGATAGTCAAACATTGGCCAAACTGTCAAATATAAGAAAAAAAAAGGCAAATCCTGGTCTCTATACTGCCTCCCCCTGGCCAGCCGGGGCGCCTAATGGAGGGGAAAGGAACTGGTTGGAATAACGTGTTCCTTCCACGCGCTACGTCCAACCGGGGACGCTCCCCCCTGTCAGGTCATAAGAAGCGGTCTGCTCACTCCTCATGCACTGAAGGAAGCATGAGCTCAGTTCGGGGCTCTCCCCGGGTTGGCAGAGGGAGAGCAGAGCCCAGGATTACAGCTTAGGCAATTGGCACTGGGTGAAAAATGAGTTACAAAATCGTGGGATAAAAATTATAGGTAAAAAAAGAAAAAGGCTGATCTACAAGCTCAGCTTGTCAGGGAGCGGGGGTCCCCAGTTCAAATATAATTATTTTTGGGGTTGCACAGCTTTAGAACCACTACACCAGGGTGCAGACGTTAAGTACAGAAGTGCTAGCTGTCAACTTTGCATCGATCGCGCAGGGAGTGAACACAAATAATGGACAAGGTCACTGAGCTTGGCCTGCGATTGATCGCACCAACAAGACCCGGGAGCGCTTATGTTGTTTAGTGGTGTATTCTGCTTAAGATGCAAAATGTTGTTTACACTCAGCTCATGTGTAGTGTTGATGGCTTCACTGGCTTGAGCTGTGTGCAATTCAGCAGAACAGGAAAGCAAGCGAGAAGCTTTTGATCATCCAGACTCGAGGCTTATTACAGAAGACTAACTCTTATCAACGAATCATCAAGTAAATCTAAGGGAATGACTCTGTAATCGCTAAATCAGCCAGTCAGACACATAAATAAACAAGAACCGCCTCGTATCCATGAAAGGAAGTATAGTTCAAGAAGCCGTGGCCCTTTCCAAAAATAGAGCCAATCAAATGCATGCAGGCAGGGGTGTTGCACCAAATTCTGGGCCCTGGATTAGGGATGCGGTATCGGTACTCGCGGTATCGGTACTCGCCCCGATACAACCCTATTTTGCTGTACTCGTACTCGCCAGATACTTCTCACGGCAGCGGCCGATACCGAGCAGGGGCGTCACAAGGGGGAGAAAAGTGGGACTGAGTTACTAGGGCTCAAGGTGGAAGCCAGGGCCTTAATTATTTTATACTTTTGCTATTGAAAAATAACAGATATGCAAGCTCACAGTGCCGCACTGCAAGCTTGCAGATCTGCTATTTTTTAAATACCCCATGAAGAACATTCATGGGGGGCCAGCAGTGAATCCAGGGCCCAGAATTTGGTGCGACACCCTTGGCAATGAGTGCACTTCTTTGTGAGGATGACAACACCAAAGCAGAGTGCAAACAATGCACTAATAAAATATCAAGAGGGGGTTCTGCGGCCGCCTACCCTTTCTCTCTCTGTGTGTGTGTGTGTGTGTGTGTGTGTGTGTGTGTGTGTGTGTGTGTGTGTGTGTGTGTGTGTGTGTGTGTGTGTGTGTGTGTGTGTGTGTGTGTGTGTGTGTGTGTGTGTGTGCGCGTGCGCGTGCGTGTGTGCGTAACTCACGTCTCACGTTGCTGAACGTCGCTCCATAAAACAACAACAAACGATATTTCCAAATAAAGTCCATAGGAGTCGTAGATATGGACAACACTTGTTGTCCATCTAAGGATAGCATTTCTAGTTCCCTTTATAGAGTTTAAAAGACCTATTCCACCGGAGCTAGCCTATTAGCATGGACGGACCTGCACTGTGTGTGGATGGAGGAACACGCAGTGGCGTCAGTTCAGAAAAAGATAAGGTATGGCAACATGACTGGTGACACCAGTCATGTTGCCATACCTTAGCAACAGGCATGATACATTTATTTTAAGAAGAAGTACATTATAATATATCATTATATATACCTTAAATATAATTATAATACCTTGTTAAAGTGACCATTTTGTTAAGTTTGCATTTATTTACTGTAATTTACCAACATAATAACCCGCACAGATAGACAAAGAGACATTCATGGATTCATATTCAGAACTAACTTTTTATCTTCCCCCCTGGACCCAGGGTATTGCCATACCCAATTGACGCCCCTGGGAACACGTGTTGAAAAAAAAAAGGAGAAAAAAAGCGTAATTTAAATACATTTTGTATTATTAATTGTACTCGTATCGGTACTTGGTATCGGCGAGTACTCAACATGAAGTACTTGTACTCGTACTCGGTCAGCAAAAAAGTGGTATCGGGACATCCCTACCCTGGATGCTTTAACTGTTGAAAAATAGCAGATATACAAGCTCACAACGCGGCACCGAGTGCTGCGCTGCGAGCTTGTAGATCTGCTATTTTTTTAAATCTTGAAAATTTGTGCGAATCTATGTTTCTATGTCAGTGGTGCTCAAACCTTTTCATATGAAGGACCCCCAAAATTATATGTATTTGGCCATGGACCCCCATCTCAAAATATATAGTTCCAGGGACCCCCCAGAAGCTAAATTTGATATACAGATGCTCGCTTAAAAAATACATATATTCAAAGATTTGCACACATTTTCACGACTTTTCAAAAATAGCAGATCTACAAGCTCACAGCACGGCACTCGGTGCTGTGCTGTGAAAAATCTTTATATCGGAAAATCCTTTATATAAAGAGTTTTAAGCCTGGAATGAAATCAAGCCAACCAGCTACAGTACGTCAGGGGTCTTCAACAGGGGGTCCGGGACCCGTAGGGGTCCTTAGAGTAACTACAAGGGGTCCTTTGTGTGATGCGTAATATTAGCTGAACATAGCCGATCTACAAGCTCACAATGCCTCACAGCGCTACTCATCCCATGAGCCATTGCTCATAACTTTCCAGTGCTTTTATTCCAACCAAACGATTGCTCAGCTTAGATCCTGCTTCTTACCGTTATAAATGTAATTGGGGGGGGGGGGGGGGTTCAGTAAACTTTGAGAGCGGTTTTGAGGGTGGGATAGTTGAAAAACAACACTTCTATGTGCACTTTTATAAGCGCACACAACGCACAAGAAATGGTGCTCTAATATTGGCATGATCAGATACAGTGTTCTGCGTCAAATATTTAAAAATAAATGCCAAACACACATTGTGTGACGGTGTTCTTCAGTCCCTTGTGCAACATATTAAATAACAGATATAACATTTAAATGTATTTACAGTTCAGATATACATGTAGCCTAGAGATAAACTGAGTGGTTGTAGGGGGAAAAAAGACAGGTCAGTGTGCCAATATGTAAAGACTAACACACACAACATATCTCAAAGGAATAGGCAGATTACCATGACATTTAGATAGGGAACAGTCAGTGGTCCAAAAATAGAAGCAATCCATCATTGTAATCCTCCCTACCCCTTTTTTCTCCTTTTCTAGGTGATCTGGAGTTGGCATCTCATTTGTTCAAATATACACACAGCGGGTATAGCTTGAACAGCTTTGTTTGTATTGAAATATAGATGTAGAACATTTTTACCGTCGGGCAGAAACCTTGTATGTCCAAAAGAGTTTTAAAAACTGGACTGCAATGCAGCCGTGTCGCGAGTTCGAATCCCAATCCCGACGAATGTCACTCCCCGTCTCTCTCCCCCCATTTAGTGTCAAATCTACTGTATACTACCAGTAAGACTCCCTAATCGGGAGATACGCGACTGTCAGGTTGCATGTCTGCAAAAAGCAACCCCATGTCTGCAAAAAGCATCCTCATGGTGGCGCTAGAAGAGGGGTATGTGAGAAATCAGGGGCAGAGGTTGTGGTTTGGCAGCCAAGTAGTGCGTGTGCAAAGTTTGGCATGGATAGGGGCAGCGGTGCCGGAGATAAGAGTAGGGCCGAAAGTGTGACGTGAAGTGACGGACAGACGGAGGGACTGACAGACAGCCGGTGGAGGTTTTCATAGTAACTTGAGACCTGACGGTCGCAATAACTACATAAAGGTTTGCTGTCAAAATGAACGTGTGTGTGTGTGTGTGTGTGTGTGTGTGCGTGTGCGTGACACTGTGTGTGTGTGTGTGTGTGTGTGTGTGTGTGTGTGTGTGTGTGTGTGTGTGTGTGCGTGTGCGTGCTCAGGTGACGACAGACATCAGCGTGGACACCAAGCAGCAGACCCTGCAGGGCGTGGCCTTCCCCATGCACGGTGACGCGGTGGAGGCACTGGAACGCTTCAGGGACAAGAGCGTCAACTACGTCCAACTGGTGAGCCTCCGCTTGGACCCGCACGTTTCCTGTGTCCCATGAGCCCTTGTGGCGAAAGTTGGGTATCACTTCCCGTTCCTTTCAGCCGTTTCACTCTGACTGGTTGCTGTTGCGGCTGTGAGCCTGTGACACCTGAATCGCTGCATGGTGATTACTTGGTGCTTTGTTAAGTGATTTGAATCAGCTGTGTGGAGGAAGTAAAGCCCACAGTTTCCCAGTAACCTCACTTTCCATGCTCCATGTTTAGCAAGGAGATATTGTTTAGAGGCCGGGGAAATCACATTAGCCCTGTCATTTGTCGAGTGGGGTTCATGTAATTTACCTTTATATTATTAACCCCCGGCTCCACCGGGTGCGTCGAGCGCCGCGTCGCATCAACGCTGGGAACGCTCCCGTTTTAATTAATGAAGGATGCTCCACTGTCAACGTCAACGTCGGACGCTCACATTTTTTATTTTTTTACGCCGGCACGACGCCGTCTTTTTGGTGGAGCCCTAGCCTTTCTCTGGCTAAGAGCGTCTGCTAAATGCCCAAATTGTTATGTTGACATCATACTGACATCATTATCAATCAGTCAATATGTAATAAATACAATCGGCAGGTGCAGAAAATCATCTCAATAATAATGATCAACTCTACCCTTTTTAATGATTTGAGAAATCAAAATGGTTCATTGTCCCTGTCAATCAATCAATCAAACTTTATTCTCATGCCATCATTCTAAGCAACATTGAGTTCCTGCATACTGCTCTTTCTGTAGCGCCGCCACAAGTGGGCAGTATACATAGGTGTGTGTGCTTTGAACAGTGTAGACTTCACAGAAGCTGAACACCTGCTAAACTTACGAACAATCATGTTAGCTTGTGCATATAACATTCTACGTAGCCTGTAGATGTCCCTATCATCAAATAGGTCATTTGTTAAATAATGGCCTAAGTACTTGACCTCATCACAGACCTTGAGGGCAGTACCAGACAGAAAGAAAAGACAGGAAATGACAGTTTACTGTCTTCCTTACATCTTATAATCATGATGTTACTCTTCTTTGCATTGTAAATGATGTCACATTGAGAGCAAACCCTGTGTTGGTTTAGAGTCAGGGTTTGGTCAGGCATTGTTTACTAAACTGGTTCCTCATCTCCTCAGTGTCGTCGTCCTTTGTCCTCATTGAAATGCAAGGCGTTTAGTTACAACTAAGGGAATAACTCTAGCAATTGTGACAGCCTCATCTCAGTACCCTGTTTACGAGTTGTCATCTTTGCCTGGTCACTTAAGGACTCTTCGTAAAATGCACAACAGAAGAAACAGTTTTGTTTTTTTCCCCACTTTGTTTTCATGTCGAGGGGACATTAGTGGCAGGGACGGGATGTTTTATTCATTTTGCCTTCAGTCGTCGGCTGTATTGACAACATGTCACTTCCTTTCTTAACAGGAAGTAGACGTGGAAAAGGAGCTGATCAGGTTATGCAACACTGACCCAACGGAGCTGAAAGACCTGCCCAAAAGGATCCCCAAAGACGCTGCACGCTACCACTTCTTCCTCTACAAACATTCCCACGAAGGAGACTACTTGGAGTCTACAGGTGAACAATAGATTTATACACGACACAATCCAAGGTCACCCTCATAGCTGCCACTTCGCTTGTACATCAAAACACGCCCTGACACTATTTTCAGCCTGGCCCAGTCGTGTGAGGTGTGAAGAGAATGGGTGGAGAGAGAGTGTTGAATTTGTCCTTGCGTTCATGTGCTTGGTATTTTGGGGGTTTAGGAGGAGATGTGTCACTTTAGTTGGCAGAGGCACACCCAGATGGACGTCACAAAAACCACACAAGACTTCTTAATCGTGTAGTATGTCACGCTTGTCTGATTCACTTAATACTTATCTTACTTACATGTAATACTTAAAAAATACTTAACCCATTAAAAATACATTACTGTTTAACCATATACTTTGGCTATTCACATATAACAGATATACAAGCTCATAGTGTGTCACTTCGTATTACGCTATGAACTTGTAGAGCTGCTATTTTTGAAAAATTGTGAACATTTGCGCAAATCTTTAAAGCGAACATTTTAACAAATCTTTGTCTCTGGGACTGGGTGTCCCTGGAACAAAATATTTTGAGATGGGGGGGGGGTTGGTGACATTTGTAGAATCTGCCTTGTGTCTTAAAGGAGACGTTCAGACCTAACCCTAACCCCCACGAATGTGCATGTTTTCATACACGTTCCTACCTGGTTTGGTGGATTTCTGTTATTGCTGCCCCTCTTCTGATATCTCCCTCCTCACAGCTCAAATTCTAGACTCTATTATAGAAGTTTACTACGCTAGAAGCGTACGTTATCTTCTCATTCATACTACTGAATTCAAGCGATCAACAGACTAATTAGATTATTTTCTTTTGCTGCTATTTTCTTTTTATTTATTTATACCACAATGCGTTGGGTATATACTGGCTGTAATAACTCCAGGACAAAGCCTTCTATACGCTACATAAGTTACGCCATAAGCGTAGCCAGAGCTCTCGCGATACGCTAGAATCTCGCCTAAGCTCTCTGGAAACAGTAAACAGAGCCGTGTTCTCATGGATTACTGCATGTGGCTAACAGCACGTCCGTGCGTCTCTTTGAACTATAAATAGACGATT
The DNA here is from genome assembly GCF_963921795.1 of Nannobrachium achirus. Taxonomy (NCBI): domain Eukaryota; kingdom Metazoa; phylum Chordata; class Actinopteri; order Myctophiformes; family Myctophidae; genus Nannobrachium; species Nannobrachium achirus. The sequence continues at coordinate 38,227,014 of NC_137820.1, forward strand.
CATAAAGAAAAAAATTACTTGGGAGCGGCCAAAATAAGCGCTTTTGGAAGAGTCACAAATGACTCATCTTAGCCCTCAGGATGGGTCCAGAAATCCACCAAACCAGATAGGAACATGTATGAAAACATGCACATTCAGGGGGGGGGGGGGGTCATGTTTTGGTCTAAACGTCTCCTTTAATGGGTTAAGACAGGGGTCTTCAACGTTTTCAGACCAAAGACCCCTTAGTTGAGAGAGATGAAGCAGGGACCCCCACAACCTTATCATATATTCCATATAGTTTCATTGTTTGACAGCACAATCGTCAGTGTATTTTGGATTCATGTCAATTTGTGTTATTTAACCACTTGAACCGTCAATACTTAATAAACTTTACCTTTCACTCTGTACTTATCTGCTCTTTTTCCCCTATACCCCAAAACTCTTTGCCAAAAATAGCCGATCTACAAGCTCACAAGTTCAACGCCTCGCTATTTTTGGCTAACGTTCTCAGAATATGGACAATAGGGTTCAAGTGGTTAATATAAAAAAGAAGAAAAAAGATTTCTATCCCTCAAAGATTTGGAGGACCCCCTATAGTAACTCTGAGGACCCCCTAGGGGTCCTGGACCCCCTGACGTAGACCCATGGGTTAAGTAAACAAAACTACTGTGCATCATGACTCAGTGAGAATATGGAAGGCATTTATCCATATACTTTTAGGTTTCTCCTTAAAAGGTCTATTGATTGGTCAACTAGATGGATTATTGCACATAGTGTCAGGCTATGTTTGGCTTGTCTCGAGACGTCATTGAGCCATTATACTGAGAAATGCTTCTCCTTGTATCAGTACAAGACGCATGAATGTCATCGCCAAGCCAGCAGTGTGCAAATGTAGAGTGCAAGTATTGTTCTATTTCTCGAATCATCCTTCACAAGGAGCTTTACGCAAGACTGTAACTTGCTCAAAATCCTCTCGAGCTCAACAGTAAATATTGATGTTGGTGCTGTCAGGATGATAAGTCATTGTTTACAAAATAGTGTCAAAATGCTTAGTCATGTTGTCAATATAATAAATCTACCCTGCAGTATTTCCTGACGTAAACTATGGTAATGTTTGAAAATGCACAAGGCTGCACTTTCGCTGTGTGCCATATATCAATTTAGAAAATTAGGCGTTGCTGTATGTGGGAGACGGGACAAGATTGACATTGTCACTTTTATTGTTTGTGCTGTAGTCGGTGACAGACAATATCATTGTGATACAGAAAAGCAAAAGACAACATCATTGGCATAGCCAGCACAACGGTGACCAGCTCAGTGGCCTTGCGGTTAGAGTGTCCGTCCCTGAGACTGGGAGGTTGGGGTTCAATCCCTGGACAAGTCATACCAGACTAAGACTTGGTACCCACTGCTTGGCACTTGGATTGGAGGTCCCTGACTGTGACATGCTGTATTAGTTTCACTAGCCCTTACCCGTTCAAAGATATGAGCTCCAAAATGATGTGCAGTGTGTGGGTTATGGGATGTGCACTGTGCATACAGTATATGAGGGATGGAAAGTAACTTTAACTGGTGCTTGCATGATAATATGTAGGAGCATCAATGTAAGAAATACCCGTTTCGTTTAATGGCTACCCCCCCCCAGCCCGCCCGCCCACCCGCCTGCGCACACACCCACCTGCCTGCACGCACGCACACACACACACACACACACACACACACAGAGAGAGCTGGTTAAACATGTTGCCTCATGCTAGATGCAGAATAGATGCGCCTCATGCTAGATGCAGAATAGATAGTAGATACACCATAAAAATGCTAATATACAGCATACGATTTGTGAAAGTGACAAACGGGCTTCACAGTTATGTTAGGTGTGTTCATATGCTAATTGTGATGCGATTTCAGATCAATTGCTCCAGCCACTGAGGAGAAACGCTGTTTCAGACAGACAGACACTCACTCACTCAGACAGACATTCGCAAAATTATAGTATAGATGTCCAGGGGGTGAACTTACACGTTGAGGTGCCTCACGCCACAGAAACAGGAGATGCTGTGAGCCTGTTACCTACACGCAGTGGTGAAAGAAGTACCACGATGTAGGAGCGGTTAGAAGAATACAAACATTTAGATGTAAACATAGGAAACACCTCTTAGGCAGAACTGTAAATGTGTTTCATAGAACTGATTGTTCATTGGTTGCTATAACGCCTCACAAATTCCCCTTCATTAGTGAAAGTCATTATTCCCCATAGAAATCCAGGACACATTTACAAAAAAGAAACAACACAATGCTTGTAGCTTGACAGACTGTGACAACTGGTTTTGCATACATATACATTTTGGGAGGTCAGGTAAGATGTAGGAAACGGCACAAAATTTGCACAGTTGTGCTAAAGGATTTGCAATTTGTTAAAAAAAGAACGAGAAATTCTGATCCGAAACATGTACCAAAGCAAACAAAGAAAAACTGTCTGCTATTAATTTGACATTGTCTGTTGTTGTCTGGGTCTGTTTGGGGTTCCGTGGATTAGTTGTTGATGATGACTCTGCATCTCTCTCTCACAAGGACAGTTTTTCTCTTTGGAGAAATTAAGGTTCCAAGCTTTTTGTTTTTGTTGTTTTGAGTGCAGTGCACTGCTCTTAAAGGAAATGAAAAGCAGTTGTTTGATTTGCAACACTCTGCATTGATAATAATATCATCTCCGTCGGATGGAAACCTCATATGTCCAAAACTGTTACTTTTCAGGATTCAAATTCTAAAGGTTGAAAAGTAGCAGATCTTCATGCTCCAAACATGCTTCGAGATTGTGGATCTGCTACCTGCTTTTGTGTGTCGCCATAGTAATATGATCAAGATGGGCGTTATTTTACGAAGAGAAAACAAACAAAAAAACACAAAGTTAAAACATGCAGATATGAGATTTCTGTCTGACAGCTACGATATCCAGCCTAATCCAATCCATCTCACCGCCGCCTTTTTTGCACATTGTCATGTGGGTGGGTGGGGGCAAGATTCAGTGAGGAAGGGCACATTAGGTTATGGTTAACTTGGTACACTATGGCAGTGGTTCACAACCTGTGGGTCGCGACCCCCAGAGGGGTCCCCAAGTTATTTTGGGGGGTCCCCAGATGATTAACTTAATGTGCAACATTGTTTTTCTCACTCAACAGCAAACAAACACAGTTTAAGTGTATAGAGGGTATCTGCACATTTCTAAAGTGACAATTTAAGGACTTTTTAATACCTCTAAAATGGCAAATTAAACATTGGCCAAATTGTCAAATATTAGAGGAAGAAATTGTGAAAATAGCCAATCGACATGCTCATCGGCATGTAGATCTGCTATTTTCACAATATAACCATGTTATACAAATGTAATGCCTCAACTCTTAGTGCTCGTCAGGGTGGTTGGTCCCCAGTTCAAATATGATTATTTGGGGGGTCGCAGCCTGAAAAGGTTGAGAACCACTGCACTATGGAAGTAATAGCAGTAAGAGAATCCTTTATACCAGAGAGTTGCATAAGGATCTGAGTCAAGCATAGGCTACAGATAACATGGCAGTTATAAGTACGTAGCAGGTGGCATGGGCTCACAGATCAACACATTGTCAAAAGACAACACAATTGATCTACCGTCACCAGTATGGCTTATACAGTGCAAATACATACACTGTCGGAGTTAAGGGGAGACCCTGAAAGTTTGAGAAACACCGGCCTAACTGATACAGAAATCTGTGGACATTGTTTGTTTGCTAGCTTGCTGACTACCAGCTGTTTCTATGATAGTTTAATCATTTACCAGGGCCGTGTTTACAGACTGGATGTTCATGAAGGTTGGAACATTCAGGGCAGCTGCATTATGATTCATTTATATTCCATTGTATGTTTGTGTCGCCTGCCGAAAATAGCCGAGCTTCAAGCTCACCACACGTTGCAGTGTGCGATGCGTTATGAGCTTGTAGATCTGCTGTTTTTGGCACACAACACCATTGTACATAAATCACCAAGACCAAAGTGGGGTCCGGGGACTCCCAGGGGTCCTTGAGCTAAATGTGTTAATATAGCATCACAATTATTTGAACCCCTAAATCCATATCTTCGTCACAAGGGGAGGGGGGTGTGGGACTGAGTTACTAGGGCCCAAGGTGGAGGGGCCCTACCGCCCTAGTAACTTTAGCTATTGAAAAATAGCACATATAAAAAAAGATTTGCAGACATAAGAAAATGTGTGCAAATCTTTGAATATATGTATTTTTTAAGCGAGCATTTGTAACTCAAGTTTTGCTTCTGGGGGGGTCCCTGGAACGACATATTTTGAGATGGGGGTCCTTGGCTAAATACATATCATCTTGGGGGTCCTTGACATGAAACAGTTTGAGCACCACTGACATGGAAACATAGGTTTCTTGCACACATTTTCAAAAAAATTCAAAAATGTGTTAACATTCATGGGGGGCGCGCACGCCGCGCAGTGAATCCTTGTACCCAGGGCCCAGAACTGACACCCCTGTGGACATCCATGGCCAAATGTAATCAACTTGACACGAAGAAGTGTGAGAAGCACTGATCTGCAGTTGATGGTGTTTTGTGCTTTTCCATTGCAGTCTTCATATATTCCATGCCTGGGTACAGTTGTAGCATCAGGGAGAGGATGCTCTACTCCAGCTGCAAGAACCCTCTCATCGACATGGTAGAAAGTAAACTGGGCATGGAGATTGAGAAAAAGGTAAGGAACAAAAACAATTCAATAAAAAAAGATACTAATACAAAAGTGGATACCACTGAAAATATGTGCTTCCAAATGTTTTATGACTTTGGCTGAAGTTTTTCATTTGACTGTGTGAAGACATTTGGACACATTTTTACAAAATGATTTATAAATAGTTACTGTCCCTACCAGTCCCCGGTCTTCAAATGGCCACAATTAAGTCCTCTTATTATCAGTCAAGACAAAAAGAAAGAAAGAAAGAAAGACATGCAGTTTACTTCCCGTATCTGCGTGAAGTAGGCGTATGCCTTTTTAGCAGACTGGAAGCAGCTTTCCAATGGAAGAGTCAACATGAACACAACATCTGAACAATTCTTTCGCCCCATGGTCACTGAACTAAATATTGGACCTGATTGCCACAGGCGATCCTCCCAAGATTTTCATACTAAAATGGCTTCTTTCAGAGAGACGTATCAGGAGAAAATCTACCTAATTCTCTGTCCCAGCAACACGCTCTCGCGGGATCTAGCATCAGTAAACATAGGACGCTAGTAGGGTTGTCACGATTATGACATTTTACGTGACGATTAATTGTCACTCAAATAATTGCGATTAACGATTTAATTGTGTTTCTGTCGTTGACAAAAACATTTGAAGCGAGAAATAGACAATGCAGTAACCAAATATGGATTCTATTTGATTAACACTTCCTTGTTTGCGTCGAGGCGACGTCAGTGTATTCATTTATTTAGTAAATAACCGTGCAATAAGCGGGATAACATCTCGCTCAGCGGTGGTTATCGAGCCAACCTTCAGGTTGATATGCCACCTTCGCTCCTATCACTCGATAATGTCATCCCTTACATAATCGAATATCCCTTGTCACGCAGTTGGAGATCGACAACGGGGACGAGCTGACGCCCGACTTCATGTACGAGGAGGTGCACCCCAAGCAGCACGCGCACAAGCAGGCCTTCGCCAAGCCCAAGGGCCCTGCAGGGAAGCGTGGCGGCCGGCGCATCACCAGGCCCCAAGGCGAGGAGGAAGAGGACTAAAATATGAATAGTATCATCAAACACCCTCGTGTTCCAAAGTGATCTGGATGCGTGCGGTGGGTGGTCATGTCTTCACACAAGCCTTGTTTAAAAGAGAAGACAAAAGCGGTGGTTCTCAAAATGTTTTATTTTTATTTCAAGGGAGCTCCATAACTCTTGAGAGCGTACAAATGGAACCAAATGGAGCCGTACAGGTCCATTTGGTTCCATTTGTACGCTCTCAAGAGTTACAGACCTGTTAAAGGAGTAGTTCAACCAAAAATTGACTCATTTTCTCTCAATTACACACCCCGTGAAGACTTCATGGAGATTTTGTTTTTTTGTCGCATTCCTAAGCCAATAATTTGATGACCAGGCCATTGGTGAAATAGAAGCATAGATATAAAAAGCCAGATACCTCATTGGCCGCTGCAGTTCATTGGAGCGACCTGTATAAAACGGTAGGGCAGACATACGGAAGTTACGGAAGGCACGCTGCCACTCAAAATGACTACTGGCCAATCGTTGTGCGTCTTTTCCGGGACTTATCAGAATCTAGGGTGCGTTCGAATAAACGAACGACCAGAAGGTATACCATTGCCCTCGGTTCCTATATCCAAATGCACTCTGGGTTATTATTGGCTTAGTAATGCAACAAAAAAAGACGGCTTCATGGGGGTCTGTTAATTGATAGATAATACGTAATTCGTACACCCCCTCCTCAAGGAACTCTTGAGGGTCCCCGGACCCCACTTTTTGAGAACCACTGAAATTAAAAAACCTCAAATGTCCAAAACAACGTTCACCCAGAGACTGAACTATGCACATCCAAGGACAACTGAGCAATGACACACACACACACACACACTTCATATGTTCCATTTGTAGCTTGCCAAATGGAGAAAAGAAAAGGTGTACAAGTATATATTATGAATTATGAATGTTCACAAGGTATTTTTAAGAAGATTTAGTAGCTGGGTTAGAAATACATAAAAAAAATGAAAAGAGAGCTTTTTACACAGCTGAAAGAAAAATAATGGAACAAAAGCTCAATGTTAGTGCGACTAAATGTGAATTTGTGCCAATGTGATAAAACACTCGCCGTTCACATGCTTGAATTCCTTCTCCCATTTGCATTCCTTTTTTGGTCTGTGTCAAATTATGCGTTTTCCAATGTCTCACACAAACGTGCGCTCCGGGCGTGCAAACACACACACAGCCACACACATTATGTAATTCCCACATGGTCATTCATTCCCTTTATTATTGGTGCATTTTTTTATATGGGAGAATTGACTTCTTTTTTTGATAATAACTGTGGTTTACATGAGAACAAAAAAAAAAACATCTGCTGAGAAACGTATTTTTCTATGCAAGTGCTGTACATGTACATAAAGTATAGGTGTGGGATACTCGGTGATAAAAAGAAAAAAAGTTTAAAAAGAAAAAAACTTAAAAACAAAAGGTCTTGTCTGTGTGTCGGTCGTATTTGTCAGTGGGTCGGAATAAAAGAGAAAAAGAGTGGATCCAGATTGTGACATCAATACACTGCATTGAGACATTTAGAACCTGGTGTTGGGGACACCTACTGCGTTGACATAGTTGAAGCTAGATGCTCCACCATCTTTATTGTAGTTTGGACAGATGACATAGACACCTCATTGGCCACTGGGCTGCACGTATTATGTAGGGCGGCTTGCCCATAACACCACTGCAACAATGATGCCAGTGTTGTACAGGAGTACATGTTACCTATCCATGTAACATGAGGTGTATTGGTGTGAAAGCCCCAGGGTCATAGTTCCGCCGATTTAAAATTATTCCAATACGGAACTAAAACTTCCTATGATTGGCCGCTCGTTGCGCTGTTTTCCCCCCCGGCCAATCGCAAAAAGAATTGTTCTCCATTGGACCCCATTCATTTTCCCCTTTTGTTTTCTAACCTTAATTAACATTTTCATAAATACTTTATGGTTCCTATCGCTAGTTAAAAATTGCCTTTCAATCACGGTGATATGCGTTTTGTGAAAATAAGGTCCCATTTATGTTAAAATTGATGATAAAGTTGCGGGGGGTGTGGCCAACTAAACTGATACCAGCCGGCTGTGTTCTTCTTCGTGTGCTGTATTTCGGGAGGCTCCGACCACATTCTTCCATGTATCTCTGCGGTTGCACGTGACCGTTGGCAGCCAATAGCCTCCTCTGGTCGCATTTTTCAATCTATGATGGTGACACCCATGCCAAGGACCCAAAATACTTCAGTTGCGCTGCATAGAAACCAATGGCTTCGCACTGTCCATATATTTCACGGTCTATGGAAAACCCCCTTTTTTTTAATTCAACCAAGTATCCTATATCGTAACACGTTACGATACATCTGATTTGTAACAAACCAAAGCCACGTGGAAATTGCTTGAGAATACACCAGAATACACAGTTATACATGTACTTTATAGGAGGCACGGCTCTCACTACACACTATGGTGGCTGCGATGAGTCATCGCTCCAAAGAACAGCAGCGGTACCAATGAGGTATATCTAGGTTTATATATCTATGGATTTAAGTCAGGGACGTGCTGGGCCCCTGATTCAGCCCGGGAAAAAGAGTTGGAGAGGCCCTCATTGCGTGCTATAGAGAGATAGAGAGATCTGTTTGAGTAGCAGCGTTGCTGCTACTCAAACATTTGCCATTTCAGATCATGACAAGTGACAAGCCAGTGGGCCAATTACATGAATTAGACCTATATTTCGTCGTTGGGTGGAAAACTTGTATGTCCAAAACCGTTTGTTTTGTATTTATCATTTAAAAAATGATTTAAACTAGTGAAAACAGCCGATCTACAAACACACAACGCCTCGCGGTGCGAGGCGTTGTGTGCTTGTAGATCTGCTGTTTTCACTACTTTTGTGCAAACAGTTAAAAATGTTCCTAATGGCCCGGCCTGGACCGGCCGAGAATGAACCGGCCGTTCGGGAGTTGTCCCGCTTTTCCCAATGGCCAGCACGTCCCTGATTTAAGTGCATCTCCGTCAGAACTGGGAAGAGGACAAAACTTGTGGATTTGTAGCTTTAGTTTAAAACCACTTATACATTGCTGTTGAGTGGAGTCCCCCAGGGCCTCTATACCAGTGTATTTTCTGTTTTCACTCTACATTAAATATCTTTCAAAAATCGCTGATCTACAAGCTTACAATGTGTGACGCTGTAAGCTTGTAGACGTGCCATGTTCCTGCGAAGGTTTTCCCCCAGTAAGATCATGGGGTATTAAGTGTTTGAAAGAATGAAACATTCTAGCATCCCGTACAAGGTGAAAGTGTCATTACCTGGATTTACAAGGGATTATGAATGCCTTGGACATAATCGATGCCACGGCCTCTCGTCTACTGATTAACATTAGACAGACTACTTAACTGTACAGCTCGCCTCATGGTTGAAGGGGTAAAAACCCCCCTTTTACTCATTCAGTGTCTGAATAGGAAGATGTCATGTTTGGTCTTGTTTTTCTTATCACAATTATCGCTTTTTAAAAAGAAGAAAATAAAATATTTAAATCATGAATATATAGCCTTGTATTGTATTTACTTTCATGAATTTATACTGTCTGGAAAATGTTCTGTTTTGTTCAGTACCATACAATTTAGGGTTTCATCCATAGTAAGTACCATAGTCAGTAGTACCATCTATTGTCAGTACCATAGTCATCTATCTATAGTACCATAGTCATCCATAGTAAGTTCCATAGTCCGTAGTACCATCTATACTCAGTACCATAGTCATCTATAGTAAGTACCACTGTCACCAATAGTCAGTACCATAGTCCTCCATAACGTTCATATTGTGATAGGCCTACTATATTAACTCTTAGCTGGGGACCCTGTGGAACCACCCCAAGGACCCCTGGGGGGCCCCAGACCCTGCTTTGAGAACCACTGTGTTGGAGGTGAAACGTAAGTAAGTTCTGTTGCAACTTGCAATGTTTCAGTATAGCCAGGGTTGCCAACCCTCCTGAATCGGGTGGGAGTCTCCTGAATTTTGACCACATATCCTGCGGTGCTCCTGAATCTCCTGGATTTGGTATCAAGGAGTTTGAAATAATTTGTAGTTTTTGAAATATTTAGCTTCAAGCGCCCAATGCATTGTCAATGACAGTGGCCTTTTAAAGGAGAGAAAAAAACAACCCATCAATGTCCATTGCTCAGAAGCAGAGGTGCTGAGATTTGATCCTATGGCCTTCTGATGATGAGTCAAGAGCTTTTCCAACAGAGCTCCAATAACACAGAATGTGTCACCCATGTATATGTTTGCATAGAAAATTCCAAAGTAGTGCATCATTGAACTCTGGGAAGAGTGGGGTTTGAACATGGATGGCACCTCTGAGCCAAAGAACTAATCATTACATTTGACCACTATACCACCTCTCAGTCTCTCTTGGCACATGTCTCTTATAACATTTACTTTTTTTCCCCCAAGGCTAGAATCATAGAAATAGAAAAAAGAAAAAACACTTCAAAACACTAAGAGAGCTGCGCCCTGAGTTTCTGACAGGTAGTAAATTGGTCTCAGGCTGGATTAACCATTGGGCCAGTGGGGCCGTTGGGGGCCCTTGGCTCTTAGGGGCCCTTGGGGGAACTGGGTCATTAAGTGTGGGCCCCTCCTCTGTTGTCTACAGGTGCTTTTTTGGCCCACAGATGATCATCATGGCTTAACATCCGAGCTGGGTAGTGCGCGTCAGGAGGGGGGGTTATGGTGGAGGGTGGGGGTTCCTATCCGTCCCTGATAGGAAGGGGGGTGTCTGATAAAATGAATATCAATATCTAAATACTGAATTAATCAACCCCAAAACAGCTGGTTACTCCCAAAAGCCTGATTTAGACGATCAAATACCAAACTTTTTGAGCGGTGGTCACAACGCTCCTATACGTGGCCGTGTGTGTGGGTCTGTCTGTCTGTCTGTTTGTCTGTTTGTCTGTCTGTCTGTCTGTTTGTCTCTGTGTCCGTAGCCTGCACTCCTGCAGTAACCTTTTCTGACCACACATGTTAAGGGAGGGGCGCTGTTGCACACACACACACACACACACACACACACACACACACACACACCACCGCTCAGTTCACACGAGTGTGATTTTTCTTTTTTTCTTAGCGAAGTGCGATTTTCAAAGTGCGATAACTCAGAAACCAATAGTTTTTAAGCGCCCGTCTTTTCGTATGTTGCATAGCTCTTCGAGACAATGTGTGGATATGAAATTAATTCATTTTTTTCAGATTGTCTTCAAAACCCCCAAACTTACATAAGACTATAGTAAGGAGTCAAAACATACATTTTAAGTCTTACATTTCCGATAGTGCCTATCTTTTGGTATGTTGTATAGCTCGTCGAGACGAACGTGTGGATGTGTGACACATTGCTGTGCGACCCCTGGAACCCTACTTTTTTTCAACAAATGCAATCCTAGATTTTTCAAAGTGCGATAACTCGGAAACCAATAGGTTTTAAGCGCCTGTCTCTTAGTATGTTGTATAGCTCTTCGAGGCGAACGCGTGGATATGAAATTAATTCTTTTTTTTTTTCAGATTGTCTTCAAAACCCCCAAAATTACATAAGACTATAGTAAGGTGTCAAAACGTGGATTTGAAGTCTTAAATTTCCGATAGTGTATATCTTTTGGTATGTTGTATAGCTCGTCAAGACGAACGTGTGGATGTGTGAAACATTGCTGTGCGACCCCTGGAACCCTACTTTTTTCCGACAAATGCAATCCTAGATTTTTCAAAGTGCGATAACTCGGAAACCAATAGGTTTTAAGCGCCTGTCTCTTAGTATGTTGTATAGATCTTCGAGACGAACGCGTGGATATGAAATTAATTCATTTTTTTCAGATTGTCTTCAAAACCCCCAAAATTACATAAGACTATAGTAAGGCGTCAAAACATAAATTTTCAGTCTTAAATTTCCGATAGTGCTTATCTTTTGGTATGTTGTATAGCTCGTCGAGACGAACGTGTGGATGTGTGAAACATTGCTGTGCGGCCCTGGAACCCTACTTTATTTAGACAAATGCAATCCTAGATTTTTCAAAGTGCGATAACTCGGAAACCAATAGGTTTTAAGCGCATGTCTCTTAGTATGTTGTATAGCTCTTCGAGACGAACGCGTGGATATGAAATTGATTCATTTTTTTCAGATTGTCTTCAAAACCCCCAAAATTACATAAGACTATAGTAAGGCGTCAAAACATAGATTTTAAGTCTTAAATTTCCGATAGTGCCTATCTTTTGGTATGTTGTATAGCTCGTCGAGATGAACGTCTCGATGAGCTTTGTGACACATTGCTGTGCGACCCCTGGAACCCTACTTTTTTTCGACAAATGCAATCCTATATTTTTCAAAGTGCGATAACGCGGAAACCAATAGGTTTTAAGCGCCTGTCTCTTAATATGTTGTATAGCTCTTCGAGGCGAACGTGTGGATATAAAATTAATTCATTTTTTTTTTAGATTGTCTTCAAAACCCCCAAAATTACATAAGACTATTATAGTAAGGTGTCAAAACTACTACTAAGGCTACTTACAAATATGTAAAAGGGTGAAAATCAGAGTCTGGTCTTTATACCACTTCACTATTCAGAAGGCTATTTTACACTTGAAAAGGTCCAAAAAACACAGCAATGATCTGTAGGAGCAGTATTTAGACCACTATCTCTCAGTGGAGGCATTTCAGAGTAATTCTTCAGTATTGAAAGAAATGTTAAAGTAATAGCCTACACCCTACAGCAATGTAGCCTACAATAGGAAGACTGAGATTTTAACATGGCACCCCATAGCTGAAAGTCAAATCTTAAGTTTAGACCACTACTACACCATCTCTCACTGCAGACAGTTCCTGGTGCTAATGAGTCATTCTTTTGTATGTTAACCCTGAAAAGGTCCAAGTAATACAGCAACACAGGAGGACGCGAGAGTGTTTTTTGCAGGTTGTTCAGTCCGTAACCCAGTTGCCTTTTTGATACACTCGGACTGAACAACCTGCAAAAAAACACTCTAGCCACACAGTAAGGTCGATCTTTTGAATTTTGATTCAAGTCGCTAGTTTAAAGTATGAAGGAACAGCGAGGTGCCAAAGTTTTCAGATGTACGTTTTAAAGATTTTTTATTTTATTTTTTTGACATGCAGCAAAGGTCATCCAGATCGGGAATTGAACCAGTGACTCCATCAAGCATCAATACCTAAATGGTAGCCTATGCGCCTGGACCATTAGGCCAGCGGGCGAGGTGTGTGTGTCAAAAGTAAAATATCTCCCAAACAACAAAACATTTCAAAGTTAAATCACACTTTAAAAATTATACCTTTGGCATGGGACTTGAACCAGTCTGAAACCTATTTTGATGACAGTATCAGGGACAACCACTCACCACATGGAACCTCTAAACTGAGTCTCTGATTGTTAGACAAATACACCATTTCTCACTGGAGATACTTTATGGTGCTTTTGAGTAATTATTTTGTATTTTAACCTTGAAAAGTAATACGGCATTGATCTGTGGGATATAGCACAGACCACCTTATATTTGTGGTTATATTCAGCAAACACAGAAATTCATAAAATCATAAAACGTTCATTTTATTACCAGAAATATTATAACTTCAGTATAACATATTCTGTACCAATTGGTCACAGAAAAAATAAATAAAAATATCAATGAACAATACATATACTGTACATAATGGACATTTTATAATATTGTGAATGCACTTGTGTAACTCACTGTTCCCCAAACAATGCTTTTAAGATTTTCAGAACAAAAAAAGAAAAGGTGCTTCTCAGAGCAGAAGTCTCCGCTACGTCAGGTAACTTATTGTGGGATAATAGCAATGTTGATTTAATATGAAAATATGAATAACCTGAGATAGTACCGATTTCCCTGATGCTTGGACAAAATCGGTAGGATAAATATACCAGCCTCCTGGTGGCGCTACACTAGGCCCATGTGAAACATTTGGGGCATAGGTTCTGCTCTGGCATCCAGTTTAGCATCAATTTGGGCCTGCGGTGCTGGAGATTAGCTGCTCGCACACACGCACACGCACACGCACACCCACACCCCCCCACACACACACACACACACACACACACACACACACACACACACACACAAACAAAATATCTAGCCATCTACAAGCTCAACGCGTTGCGAATTGTAGATTGGCTACAGTACTTTCGCTATAAAATAGCCAAAGTGATTGCATCAGGATCATACTGTAATATAATGCATCTTCACAAGTTTGGGTCCCAGGGAGACATATCTTTTGTGTCTGGAGTGAAACAGTGTGGGAGCCCCAGGTGTAACTCATGTCAGTTCTGTTGTGCAAGCAGCTCTGCCAGGGGGCCCTGGCCCTGGGGGGCCCCCCAGGGTCCTAGGCTTCTTTCTCCTCCGCCTGGCGCTCCAGTAAGACGCTTTTGACAACTTCCTCCAGTTCTTTCAAGACCTGTTCAAACACATTTCCACAGCAATGAACGGAGAACACAGGACCGTGTCACACAGCTCTCACTTTACAACATTATCCTTTGTAACATCTTCCCCACTGGAATATTATTACAGCTCAACTAACAGGATTATGCGGCAATCAAACAATCAAAGTGACGTTAGTGAAAACTATGACAAAAAATCTTCGTGGACTCTCTTTTTTTTTCACTGACGAAAACAAAATAAAAACTAAGCTATGATGACTAAAACTAAATATATTGACAATTTCGTCAACAAATAACAACTTAAAACTAACATGTTAGGGAGGGACTAGTGGAGAAGAGATCCAGTAGAACTAAAAGACAAGTAATTTTATGTTTGGTTGCGCTCGGCTGAAAATAGCCGATCTACAGCGTTGTGAACTTGTAGATTGGCTATTTTCAACATACAACCAAGTGTAAAATCAGGTATTACGGTGCCATACCTTTTTGTCAACAAAATAAACTGTAGACTCATTCACAGAAGTTGGAAACAATGGATGTATATTTTTATATAAAATCGCAAAGGTAAGGTATTTTGATGGCAGTGTGTGACTATGAAAAACCCTTAATGAAGCATTAAAACAGTTAACAACTCTACAGTTGAGACACACTGCTGCCTGTTACTGTGTACCTGTGCGACGTCAGGCCGCCTGGCCTTCCTGTCGTGGAGACAGCCGCAGGCCAGGGAGTAGAAGCTCTCCACCTGGACCAGCTCCCAGTCTCTCATCTTCTTGTCCACAAATTCCTCCAGAGTCAGATCCTCATCCTCATCTTCTATGTCATACCTCAACTCCATCTTGGTGGAGGAAAAGAACACAGTGAAAGAGAGCATGGGACAGTATTTCTTCAAGGATTAACCGGAAACAGTGGTGATAAGATAGATAGATAGATAGATAGATAGATAGATAGATAGATAGATAGATAGATAGATAGATAGATAGATAGATAGATAGATAGATAGATAGATAGATAGATAGATAGATAGATACCTTTATTATCCCAAGGGGGAAAATGTGTTGCCCAGAGGCAGCACAGCAGTATAAGGTTATTTACAAAGTTACAGAGAAGTATGAAAGAAAAAACAAGAACAGAGTACAGTAAGTACAGTAAGAGCAAGGTACAACAGGAAAGGGAACGAATAATATATATACATAAAGTGTCTTAAAGCACGACTATCAAAATAATACAGTGCCCAAATCAAAGTGACCATAACAGTCATCACCCTGTTGGCTTGTGGTGGACATTTGAACATTTTTGCAAATCTATGTTATGATGGGGGTCACGGTCAAATACATCTAATTCCTTGGCACCACAGATAAAGAAACATAAGTTTTTCAGAAAACAATTAGGATTTAGAAGACTTTTTTAGGTATTTTTTCAGATCTTAATGGAATAAAGTGGTTAAAATGTGTGTGTGCCACAGCCCCATGGACGGTGAAAGCAGCCATTGTCTTACCAGGAACTGCGTCTCCCGCTTCTCGTCGACTGGCCCGAGTCCAGACAATATTTCCAACAACACCTGCGGATGACAGAGAGATGGGGGTCAAGCACCTGGCTCTCCTCCTTACAACAGACCTTTCATTACCTTCCCATATATCAGCTGGCCTTAACACAAACGGCACTGTTCCCATGGCAGGCGCTTAGACGTGAGCTATTAGTGTACATGAGATACAGTACCAGGTCAACCGGTTGCATTGACACAGATAACCTTATATCAGAACAATGCTTCCCCAACATATTTACTCGTGGGTCACGAGGGGTGATGGAAAAAGTACAAAAATGTCTTACTAAAGTACAAGTATCAATACTGCAATATAGAAATACTCTGTTACAAGTAAAAGTCTGGAATTCAAAATGTAAAAGTACAAAAGTATTGGCATCAAAATGTACAACTCATTTAGTGCCACCCTAGTCACCACTAGAGGGCGCCCAGTGGCCATAGAAAATCCCATAGAGATATGCTGGTATATGCAGAAGCCCTGCAGCCATGACTTGCCTGAACACTTTCCTTTGTGCATGTACAGGAAGAGGATGAAGTTAGCTTGAAGTTAGCTATTGGCTACCAAGCATTTTAGAAGCCTTATTTTCGTCAACTTAGCCATGATTAAACCTTGCACACCTCATGCATGGGAAAAAAACAGAGAAGAATGAGCTCTAAAAAATCCATTGCAATCCTGGATTGCATTGGAGTGGACTTGTGCAGTTTGTTCACAGCTTTCAAACAAAAAAATCCGATTGGAAATCCGTTCAGGCATTCTTGAGATAATCGCCATTATGTTTTACATGTTATGTAAACAAACATGGCTGCCCTGTATGTTAGATGGGGTTGTATGGGGGTGGAACATGCAAAATCGCGATTGAAATCATGTTCACTAGATTTGATGGGGTCCAAAAAAAAAAATTCAAAAAAAATTTTTTCAAATTAGTTCGGGATAGGCACTCTGGGATGCGATAATATATCCCGAACTAATTCGGGATAGGCACTCAATGAAGGTACCAAAAGTAGAAATATTGTACTCGTTATGCAGAATGTCCTATTTGAAGTTTTCAAACGTATAAAATGGTGAAATGTATAGGTTGAAGTGGTTAATGTATGTTTTCTAATAATAATCGAAATCTAAAAGTTTTCAAATACGTGTAGTGGAGTAAAAGTACAATATTTGGATCCGAGATGTAGTGGAGAGAAGTAAAAGTATTGGAAATTGGAAAGAATAAAGTACAAATACCTAAAAATATTGTACTTTTACTCCACTATAATTACCTTATAGATACTGCTGGTGAATTAACAATTGATCTAGATACTACAGGTGAATTATCAATTGTTAATTGTTAGTTACTTTGCAGAAATAAATAATAATATTAACATACTGTACATTAACTACTTTGGCCCTATTTTATACCTAGGCTATTTGAAAATAGCAGATCTACAAGCTCACAATGCAATAGATCTGCTATTTTCAAACATTTTGTACTTTTAATGTTGGTCTTTTATTGGAATTATATTGTGCATGTTGGCTCATTTGGAAACACTCTGCTACACCAGTAGATAGCAATACTTTCATACTTTTACTCAAGTAAATTTTGAATTCCGACTTCTACTTGTAATACATTGCATTACTGATACTTTTACTTATAGGAGTAGTTCACCACTTTTCAACCTGTCTTCATATAATAGGTCCTCACTAATGTTCATAATAAAATAGCAAAAAAAAAAATCTATTCAGTCTGGGTCTCATAGGAGAGCTGTCAAATCCTTCTACCGGTGACATCATCGTTTGACAAAAAATAAATAATAATATTTTTGAAAAAAATATTTCGATTTTTATTATCACGAGAACAATGGCTTCCACTTTAACATTGCAACTTTTTCAGGAATAGAAAGCCTGCAGTTTCTATTAGCTTGCATTTCCCATTGATGATGTCACCGGTAGAAGGATTTGACCCACCCACAGCTCTCCTATGAGACCGAAACTGAGTAGAAAAAAATTGTGATATTTTATCATGAACATTAGTGAGGACCTATTATATGAAGATGGGTTGAAAAGTGGTGGAGTGCCCCTTTAAGTAAAACAATGTTGTACTTTTTCCACCACTCTTAGTAGAATGGCTTTTATTTATTTTTTTATGCTCCATGGATCTGGAATCAACTCCAGAATGCCATTAGGCTGGAGCACTTTAATCCATTTGGGGAATTTTAAAAGTTTTAGTTCAGATGTGGAAAACTGAACTGCAGCTGTTTGCCTGAGTTTGTATTAATGCATTTTGTGTTTTGCTTTCTGTTTTTTTCTTCTTCTTTTTATTGCATTGCTGCTTGATTGCTTTCTTGGCCAGGGCTCCCTTGCAAAAGGGATTTCAGTATCAATGGCACTCACCTAGTTAAATGTAATCTATATAGTATCGACTCCTTTTTTTTTAATGCTCCCATTAATCGTAGCTTCTAAATACGTAAACATCGAGAACGGAACGACCTGGAGTATGATGCCTTTTTTTATTTTGTAGCTTTTGTGCTTCATTTTTAGTGTCTCTAGTGGTTTCATGGCTGAGCAGAGGCTGTCCTTTGATTTTATCATCCTGAGATTTAAGTACGGGACCTGCATGTCAGCAGTTTCACATTTTGTTCAGAAGGAGATTGCTGAGTTGCGATATAGTTGTTTCAGTTTCTAAATCCACTATACAGTAGCTCCCATAATGTGCGTGCTTGCGTGCGTGCGCACGCTTGTGTGTTGTTCGATGAAGAGGCCTACAGGTACATACGATGCAGAATTGCATATATAAATCAACTATATCTCTCTCTTACACTGGTCAGAAAAGACACAGGACGGCATGTACGCGAGTGACCGGACCAATGCAACAATGAGTTGCATTGGCAACTCCCCCTCGGCACCATCAAGGGCCCCCCACAATATATTTTAGTCAACTAAATCGACTGTAGATTTAGTCGAGTAAAATCTTATGATATGTAGTCGACTAAAACTAGACTACAATTAAAACATCTAAGATGACTAAAATGTGTCTAAAACGAAATCAAAATGTGTGTTTCAAATTGCTGCCTGCATGTGCGTGCAAGCCTGTGTGTGTGTGTGTGTGTGTGTGTGTGTGTGTGTGTGTGTGTGTGTGTGTGTGTGTGTGTGTGTGTGTGTGTGTGTGTGTGTGTGTGTGTGTGTGTGCGCGAGCGCGTGCGTGCGCGCATGCATGTGTGTGTGTGTACAAGCCTCTGTACAGGCCATTCTTGTACTGTGTTTGAGTGGACATAAACATTTCAAATGTGTGTGTCTTACCACTCCAAAGCTAAATATGTCAGACTTGGGGGTGATCTCTCCTCGCAGGGCTTCAGGTGCCATGTACGCCCGCGTGCCAACGATCCGCTCCGTCATCATGGTGGTCAGCGAGCGCTTGGCCGACGCCCTCGTCAAGCCAAAGTCTGAGATCTTCGGCACAAAGTCTTCGTTCAACAGAATGTTTCCACTGGGGTAGGTTACAACACAATATTAAACAACTTACAGTGAGCAAGGACAGCACACGGTAACACATCAAATGCATAGAAATAGTCATCTAGGTGAGAAGAGACCCAACTTCTCTCCAATATGGCTGCTGTGCATATAGCCTATTGCAATGGGGAGTGACATTCCACTCATACTGATTATGCAGCTTAATCAAGACCACCGTGATGATTGTTTTCTTTGTTGTTGAGGGAGGGGGGAATGTCTGAAATGCTTTCTGCGATTCAAACCGACAAGCAACCTCTACGGCCGCACACCATGCGATCCGATTTACGTGGTTGACAGAACCATCATTACCGGTAATAGATGATGATATTATAAAGATTAGGAAGTAACACAACCTTCCCTGTGTGTACCTTTTTACGTCCCTGTGGATGTGGTGGTGTGTGTGTAAGTAGTCCAGGCCTCTCGCTGTGCCCACAGCGATCAAACATCTCCTTCTCCAGCTGAGAGGGGGGCTTTCATCCTGACAAAAATGAACGATACCATTCTCAGCAGTGTTCATGTCATCGACCAAAACGTATGAAGAATAATGTTCAGAAACAAAATAAAAACCAAGCTATGACTAACTAACAATGACTAAATATACTGACAATTTCGTCAACAAATACAAACAACACTAAAATGTTAGGGAGGGACTAGTGGAGAAGAGATCCAGTAGAACTAAAAGACAAGTCATTTTATGTTCAGTTGTGCACTGAAAACAGCAGATCTACAAGCTCAAAACACGTCACGCTGCGACACGTTGTGAGCTTGTAGATATGTTCAGCATGCAACCAAGAGCATAATCCGCCAAAACATTATATCATTTTATCGGAAAAATCAACTATAGTTGTAGCCGTCTAAAATCGTATGATAACGCATGATTAGACTAAAACTAAATCAAAATTTGCTGTCAAACTCGTTGAAATAAGGTTTTATTCAATAAAACGAGTTTTAAGCAGGTTTAATTTAACTCTGAGTGACCAAAATGATTTGGTTGCATTTGTACAACCCTGAGGACATTTTGACACTGTGAAGGGGGTTAGACGAACATTCTGGATCTGTAGCTTACCAAACAAGCCAGCCGGTCAAGCAGAGAACCGTTGGCCATGTAGGCGTACACCAAACACGGGCGTTGGCTGTCACAAGAAAAACCAACCAGGTCCACCAAGTTCTCGTGTTGCAGTCTGTGAGAGAAAGTCAACTTGTATTTATTATCAGAACAGACGTGTGACAAACATGTTGCACAACCTTTTCCGAATAACCATGGAAGAAAAGGGACTTCACAATCATAGAGTCAATAGAAAGAAACAAAGCATAGCGTGATCTTAAATACGATACCAGCCATAAAATGTCCCTGTGGCTATGATGATGTTATCTTTCACTTACAGTATGTATTGCCTCGTATGACATTTGTAAACACTCATTGAACAGGATTTACGCCAAAAGAGTCCCCCATTAACATCAAATAAATTACAATATGGCATTTACATACAATTAATTAAATTGATTTAAGAGCAAAGCGCAACACAAGCTTGAATAGATTGAGCTACTTGGTGATGCTGTGACTCTGATCTCTCTATCTCTCTCTTTCTCTCTCCAGACTCTGTTGCTGCTATGTCTCTCTTGAGATCCATTACATTGATTTAGATGTCTGCTTAAGACACAGCTCACGCTGTTATGAGATTGCAGTGAGTCACTTCACTAGAGCTCAGTGTGTGTGTGTGTGTGTGTGTGTGTGTGTGTGTGTGTGTGTGTGTGTGTGTGTGTGTGTGTGTGTGTGTGTGTGTGTGTGTGCGTGCGTGCGTGCGTGCGTGCGTGCGTGCGTGCGTGCGTGCGTGCGTGAGTGCGTGCGTGCGTGCGTGCGTGCGTGTGCGTGTGTGTGTGTGCGTGTGACAAGGTGACAGTGGACATAGTGAAGGACGTGGCAGGAGAAATACATGACAAATTCAAGGAACTCACGTCCTCAGCGTCCGGATCTCCTGGTCGTACTGAACCCTTAGCTCGTCGAGCGAGATATCCTCCATCTGAAAGTGAAATATTATGCTTTGTTAAAGCTAAAACCCGAAGCTTATTTTGAGGAATAAAACGTGTTGTTTGAGCCAAATTTGTAAGGTATAGTATGCCCTACAATTGTAGGATAATTATTTCGTGTTATGATTATACAATTATAACTAATTGTTGGATGTGGTCTCCCTATTCTAGAAACAGAGGGGTCCAAAGGTATGGTAAATGGTGCATTTGTATAGCGCCTTTATCCAAGGCGCTTTACATAGATTGTGCATTACATTCACCCATAAAAATGGGGTACAAATAATTGTCCACTTGTTTCTTTTCTTTTTCAAAGTGAAATGTAAAAGAGCCATTGAGAGTATTGAATACAGAATATTGAGAATGAGCTTTCACTCACTGCATTGAGCCGTTTGACAGCAACAGGCTTGTCACTGATGAAGCCCTTGTACACGGTCCCAAAGCCCCCCTCTCCCAGCCTGCTCCCTCCGAGAGACAGGGGGCGCTCATCAAAGTTACCAGTGATCTTCATGAGCTCCTTGTATGACAAGGTCAAGTAACCTAACAGGACAAACAGAACACAGTCACATTAGATTAACATGCTTATAACTATGGGACCGACACTGCCATCTACTGGGCATATTGAGTGACTACAAGATTCAACATTCACACTAAAATTCTCAATTAAGAGTCACCTGTGTTGCATGGTTCCTCATCCTCCACAGGAGGGTCACGTGGTGGGGGTGGAGCCGAGGGCAGAGCCGGGCACACTGGACGTGACGGTGCCTCAGCCTCCAACACCATGGTCGTGTCATCAGCCTGTGGTACTGGACAATCCTGTAATCCTGGACAATACTGTGGTCCAGGACAATCCTGCAGTCTGAGGCACTCTTTCACTGCATCTGGGATAGGACAATTTGAAAGGATCTTTCATACCTTTTTTCACAAGATAAACATTAACCACTTTCTTTCTTTGACCTTTAGACTATATATATTTGCCATTTGCACAAGTGCATAGGACTTTAAAAAAAAAAGAAAGAAAAAAAAAAGTTCTACAATCCTATATCGAACCATATATTTACTCTAAAGGCAAATAGAGCAAATTAATAATTACTTCATAGTCTAACTAAAAATGTCATCTATCTTCATCTTTCAGTTTATCTGTCATGATTGAGATTATTTATTAAAGGGGAAGACCACCCATTTTCAATATTGAACTATGTCATTAATATAACTTAGAGGAGTTGTGTGGAAATAGAAAAAAGTTCCCCCAATTCTGTGTTGCCTAGAACTGGAGGATTGATTTTGGGGTCTGTATTGTAAAGTACAACAGTGTGATGTCATCAAGTTGTACTTTACAATACAAACCCCAAAATCAATCCTCCAGTTCTAGGCAAAACAGAAGGTGGGGGGGGGGACTTTTTTTTTCTATTTCCACACAACTCCTCTAAGGTATATTAATGACATAGTTCAATATTGAAAATGGGTGGTCTTCCCCTTTAAGGCAAATAAATACAAGGTTACATGAAACAGGTGCAGTTACTATGTAATGTGTCCTCAAGAAGCACCCTAAATGTCTATATGGAGACCAATCGAACCGGTTTCGGAGAGTCCTTAAGTTTGTTCCAGTTTGTCTCCATTTTGGGCATGTCATTATAGGTGGGGGAGGGAAAAAAAGAGCCGATCTACAAACTCACACGTGTCAGTTTGTAGACCGGCTATTTTCACAAATAATTTCATTTTTTTTTTTTGTGGTTAAGTGCAGGGGTGCCATACTTTTTAAAATGACCAGCTCAACATGATCTACCCACCCCCCAAAACAATTACCTGAGGGGGCTTTGGAACAGCAGCACTGGCGTTACATATAAGAAACACACTTGAAATGGGAAATAGTGGGGGAAAAGTCTTCAAAACAAAGCATTGCATTGTGGGGTCTGCCTACTTTAGAAGCCATGAAGGGAGCTGACAGGCCCTTCTTGATGTCAATCAATCAAGTCACCTTAAAAAAAAAAAAAAAAAAAAGGGTTTTGTGGTTGTCGTTTATAAATATTTGTCTTTATATTTTAATCGCATATTTTTGGGGGGCATGTCAAGTGGTCTACTACCTGCACAGACAGCCTTTATTGTTTGGGCACCCCTGGTTTTGTGATTAAAGAGTGACGATAAAATACCAACATGTTGGTTTGTAACATACCAGGTAGCAGTATGCTGGCCGGGGCCAGCAATATGTGGCTCTTCAGAATGTCTACCAGTTCACCCACTGTACAGTTCGTTGTCCCCCAGTCATTGAGCAGTTCAAGCGTTGGACTTCTCCCCTGTGCAACCAGGCCCTCGTATCTCCTGCAGGCAAAAGGAAAACGCAGGGGTCATCAATGTGTCCAATCTTGTCCATACACAGACAAATTAATGTCTGTCTCTGTGGCAAGACTTGGACTTGTCAGCAGCAAATTTTAGAAGTTTTTTAAATGTTTTACATAATATTATACTGTAATGTTGTCATTTTGATCATAAGACCCAATTGCCGAATGTCATTCTCCAGGTTTTCTTCAGAATATGTATGACACTGATTTACTATGACACTATGTATATGGCACATTAGGAGTCCACTAGGACAGTAACTTGTTATTTTCAAGGAACTCTGAGAGTGAACAAATGGAACCAAATGGGCCAAGAGTTTCAGACCTGTAAAGGTGATTTAAGGCTATAACTCTGTAATATTATTGTCCGCTCATTTGTAATGTATGTACGTCCATGTAAATATGTTTAACTGTGTGGTTTTGAGGGTTAAACAATTACCTCAAGAACAGATGAACAATATAGTGTAATATCAGTTATATGCCCATATCTCATTTGGCTGACCAGTTGAAACATACCCTTTATTTCAGTTCCATTTTTGTTTGTACTGGTCACTTTGGCTTTGTAGGGCAGTAGACATGAAAATGAGCACATTCCATATTCATGCCATGTAAGTTTAGTTACATAGAATACATACATGACATAGCCTATGATTCAATACATGACAATGATGACATATGTATATTGAATACAGGAAATGTATGTAATATAATATCACAGCCATTCTAGGGGCTCGGGAGGAATTAGTTTGAGAACTAAATAATACAGTAGGTTCTAGTACTGCACCTGAGATGAAGCTGGGAGTATCTGGGCTCCCCGCTGGGCTTCCTTATAGACACCAGCACCTGTTTCCAGGCGTCCTGGGGGTCCAGCAAGTCAGACAGTTTGCGACGCGTCCCATAGTCTAGCCTGCGAATGTATGTGGAGGGTGTTATTGAACTACCGCCGTTCATTTTGTAGAAACAACAACAACTCCTCGCTTCCTAATTCAAAACTTTGTTTTATGTTCTCTCTCTCCGTACGTACAGCGCATCGTTCTATGCCCTCATTGTTGTAATTATGTTGAGCGTTCTAAGAAAAGAAAACTGGATATTTTTTGTAAATGTAAAGTCGTGTTGTTTTGCTCACACAACAGCAAAAATGAGTGTTTTTTCCGATATTGAGTAACTTCCCTAAACGTAATCACAGTGCTGTGACAGCAGCACTGCTGTCTCCTCCTCCCAACCCAGCCATTATGACGGTCACCACCGTCATGGATGAACTTCAACTAGGTCTCTGCACTTTATTCATTTACAGCCCGTACAGCAACATAAACGTTCTGAGTTCAAATATAAAGTGCATACCCGTGGAAACAGATGTTGCAATTCACTTCGGGTGGGTATAAGTACCCTTGTCTTCCGTATTGTTCAACAAAAAGCATTTCAATCCGATCGGTGGTCATTTTCGCATACATTTACACTGTATCAGTGTGCAGTACACCTCCCAACCGATAGGGTAACGTAGTTGAAAGTACTGGAGAAATGCGGAGAAATGGCCAATACAGCCTAATACAGGCCTCCTAGCCGCCTAGGGCTATATGGTTTTTCTGTATTCACACCATAAACATCTAGCCTTGGATCAAGATGATCAGATAATAGGCCTATTATTATCATCGAGTCTGATCGACTTTCACTTTGGTAGGCAATGCAACATGTCAAAATGCAGGCTACAGACACATACAAACGCACGCACGCACGCAAAGATGATTCTTCAGATCCAGAGAGAGAGAGAGAGAGAGAGAGAGAGAGAGAGAGAGAGAGAGAGAGAGAGAGAGAGAGAGAGACACAGAGAGAGAGAGAGAGAGAGAGAGAGAGAGAGACCAACAGTGCACTCTACTGGTGGTTCAAAGTGTAATCACTTGCTGTAGGGCCAGGCTAATCATCACCTACTTTTGAAACTCGTGTCCCTGAATGGGGAATTAAGTGGTATAGCCTACTGTAGATGTGTTCCTCAAACGTTTTCATGTCAAAGACTCCCAAAATGACATGTATTTGGCTGCGGACCCCATCCCCATTTTTTGCCAGGTACCTCCTGACCTGAAGCAGAAATTTGAGTTAAAAATATATATTCAAAGATTTGCAAACATGTTCACGAAGTGACACGCTATGAGCTTGTAGGATATGTTATGTTTGAATAGCATCGATTGTGTAAAAAATGGTTCAAATGATTGTGTTTTATGATTAAAACATTTTGTTGGGGAGCCCCTGGTCCCCGGACCCCACTTTAGGAACCAATGATAGGCCTATATAGATTAAGTGGTTTGGTTGCAACACATATAACTTGAACTTGATGCTGGGGTCCCCAGACAAGTACATCATTCATTTGGGGCTTGAGGTCCTTGATATGAAAATGTTTGAGAACAGCTAATTTAAACTTGATTAAATACCAATATTTACAAGGGACTTTAAAGAAAAAGCAAACCCAAAGTGGACTTAGAAACAAGACAGTAAGACAACCCCTATATTAGTTTATTACAATCAATGACTTGTGTGAGTCGACGTAAAAGCATTAAATATTTTATTATTGCTTTTTTTTTCCTTTTACAGTGTTAGTAGCAATACAGTATGGGTATGATTAGTAACCATAGCACCAGAATCAATCATTCATTTTTTTACAGGCTACATACTGTACATAATGTAGGTACTGTACATAATTATGATTCTTTAAAAACCTCTTTGGATAATACATGGCAAACAAGCACATTGTCCTTATTCAGTTCCAATGCCCATTTGATATTCAGCACGCAATACACTTCAAGTATGAATATTAAAAATAACACATATCATAAGTTACAATAATCTTCTTAACTGTTATTTAAAAAAGAAAAAAAACATACAGGATTACTTTTCTACAAAATTTTATGGCACATAGTGCATCAAGTATTCTTTAAATTTCTGATACAGACCTCATAGCACAATTGACCATCTTAAAATAGCCAACGGATTTCTTAGCTGCTCATTGACTTTTGTAAGTTATTTATTTGTATTCTTTTTTTCTGGCCATTCCTTAAATCAAATGAAGCTGCATTGTCAGACGGAAAACAAAACGACAATATCTAATCTGCATCTAATGAAACTTTGGTTAAAGCTTAATATCAGAGTACCAGCATGCTTGGGTTGCCAAGGTTGGTGCAGTGGTCATAGGAAAATACATCTATAATAACAAATAGCCGATCTACAAGCTTAAGTGGCATGTAGTGAGCTTGTAGATCTGCTATTTTTTGATGAACGTTCCAAATGTTTGTCTATTTTCCCCCTAGTCTCGCATGGCCAGACTACTATTCCACAATCTAAACCTCCAAAAAGCAGAGAAAGGAAAATAATTCTGTCACTTGTTTGTCACTTCTATTCTCAAAATATATATTATAAACTGTCTTTAAAATGTACTGTATTTTCATTTTTGCCAAGCTGCAAGCTATACTTATCGTTGCTGTCGGGTGGAAACCTTGTATGTCCAAAACTGTTAATTTTCATAATTCAAATTCTGAAATAGCATATCTTCAAGCTCAAAACGCATCGCTTCACACCTCATTTCGAGCTTGAGGATCTGATACTTTTGATGCTTTTGTGCAATGCTGTCGTATGATCTGGTAGGGCGTTAATTTACAAAAAAACACCAAAAGTTAAAACATGGAGATAGGAGGTTTCTGCCTGATATGCTTCTGATAATTGAATTTACAAGTAGGACAAATCAAGCGACTGCAGAAACGAGAAGGAAGCGGGGAGGAGGCGGGACATCCGCTTTACCCCCAGATACGTTTTCAACGCTGTATGATGGAGGCATTTGAAAACTGTGGGAGGCAACAGTCTGGCTCACGAGACTCATGTTCCCCCGAATGTTTGTCCATTTCTTTGTCAAACGTTCGCCTATTATGACATGCTCAGAACGGGGATGCTAGGGTTCATAGTGGTCAAGTATATAGTGGTGAAAATGGACATAACCTGGCAACCCTGCAGCTAGTTGATCATCTACATTACTAAGAGGACCATGGACAGTTTCAGCAGGCTGGGTCATTTCGGGGGCAACATTCTTGAAGAAAAGAAAAAAAAAGAAATCTTAGAAACCCGGTTCAAATGTAATCGGGAGGGTCTTTCCACAGCTAGTATCAGTTCTGACGCCAGTGTATTTTCCTTCTCAACATTAAGAGGTAATTCCAGTAGTTTAAAAAAAAAAGCACCATTCAAAAAGGATCCTCTTTTAAGGTTAGTGGTTTCACTCTACAAAAAAAAAAGAAAAAAGTAATACATTTATTTTCAGCAAACACAAGACAAAAAAAAAAAGACAAAAACGGACAGACAATGGCTTCTCCATTGGTAGTAGTCATTGTAGCTCGACACATATGGAACAATATCTACAAATCATTACAGAATAAATATGGTCAAACATAAATATTGTATATTACATCTCTGTAGAGGGCGGATGCTTTGTGAGAGGTAGAGGGGGTTGCAGGCGCCTAACTGTATAGGCCTGAGACGGAGGCGAACGGCGAAGAGTTATGGGGGGACAGTACTGTACACGTCACGGCTGAGCTAAACTACCGCGTGACAAGAGTAGATGAGAACCTCACCTGTGTGACCTAATGATACGTCACATGCAAAAAGAACAAGTGTCATGTGCCAGTCCACCTTCATGCTGCCACCTGGCAGTCGTCGGACTCCGTATATATGCGTTGTTTTCAGTAGTAATATATAACAAAAATAGAATCTAGTAATGCAAAAACAGTGAGAACTAACGTGTTTTCTTTTTTTTTTTCTGTAGTGGCTCCAGAAGGCTCACCAACCCCTCAACTTTGACCTTTGAGATAAGGCAAGTCCGGGAGGACATTAGTAGAAACACACAAAACATCACGACTAGTTGCTATAAAGTCACGATTTCCCTAAGTGTTGAGCCTAAGACTCATGTCAGGACGTTTCTTGATCTGCGGCGACGTCTCTCTCGTGAACGTTTCAATCAAATACTTTTGAACATGTACCAGCCCCATGGGCTTACATTGCACACAAGGCAGAAATACATAACATTCGCACCAATCATCCCTCATGGACTATCCGAATACTCTACGATCCATCACACTTCTTTGTTATAAAAATGTTTTCTGTTCACAGATGAATTTGAACGATATATTCTACAGTTTCATTCATTTAAAAGTTGGTAATGGATACGAGCACCAGCTATTAAGTGCTTAAAACGTGAATGAAAATGTAAAATATGAATGTGTTGTGGAGGTTAGCAGAAAGCCAGCTTAAGTTTGTGTATAACAAAGTCTTGGCTCCGTTTTTCAAATCGTGATAGTACACACATCCTGTTTTTGTTCCACAGAGTGCCATGAGCAAATGTAGCTTTTTATTAGATGAGAACCTCTCTCCTTATGACAGGAATTGTTCATCAGAGTTAGGTATGTGTACATGTTCTCCCAGGGGCGTCACACCAAATTCTGGGCCCTGGGTACAAGGATTCACTGCGGGCCCCCCATGAATGTGAACTATTGAAAAATAGCAGATATACAAGCTCACAGCGCGGCACCGAGTGCCGCGCTGTGAGCTTGTAGATCTGCTATTTTTGAAAATTCGTGAAAATGTGTGCAAGAAACCTATGTCAAGGACCCCCAAGATGATATGTATTTGGCCACGGACCCCGATCTCAAAATATTTAGTTCCAGGGACCCCCAGAAGCAAAATTTTAGTTAGAAATGTTAAAGATACATATATTCAAAGATTTCCACACATTTTCACAACTTTTCAAAAATAGCAGATCTACAAGCTCGCAGCGCGGCACTCGGTGCCGCGCTGTGAGCTTGTATATCTGCTATTTTTCAATAGATAAAGTTCTTAGGGCCCCTCCACCTTGGGCCCCAGTAACTCAGTCCCACTTTCCTACCCCTTGTGACGCCCCTATGATCTCCCAGTGCGGCAGCTTTGATCGATTCATTGTGTCCCTTTTGAACGAAGCTGAAAACTCCAAGTGACGTAATCTTGTGTTTTGAGTTCCAGTGGATGATGCATATTTGAGAGTCATCCCAACACTGAACACGTCTAAAACGCGTGTTTCTTCTTCGGAGTTTTGAGTGAATGGAGTGTTTTTGTGCAGTTGTCTTCCTTTCAGCTGTCTGTAGGCTACGTTAGCTGCCATTTAGGGAACGGATGATGTTAGGATGAGTACTGTTAGACATCCATTGTCCACTTTCACAGATGAAATATGCAGGGCTCCAAATAAAAAATATCACCATTGTTTGCTTGTTTCCAAGTGGGCCACTTCCATTCCACGGTTCTTGAAGAGGATTGGTCTCTCGGCCTTTGGACCCTCACTGTACTTGAACGAGCAGGCCATTGTGAGTGTGGGGAATGCACTTCCCACAGAATCCACCGCAGCGACCGTAGATTCTTGTCCCGTCCTACAGATTGGGAGAGGAAAGAGAGAGGAATGGAGTGGGTCAAGGAGGAGCTTTTTCCACACAGGACAGGACATGAATGCCAGTGTGGGGATTCTTCCACAGTGAATCACAACTAAACACAAACACGGCGATTCAGACGGCATCTCACTGCCAACCATCTCAACTATGTACAGTATGTCTTCACAGACAATTAGACCTCAGTAAACTTGATGGTAATGATTGTTCAAATAACACCATTGCGAAGATCTGATCTTGAAACAAACAGCATGCGCAGTTAGACAGTGGTTATAAATCCTTTCTGGATCAAGGCCCGCCCGGCCCACTTGGAAATCTTGAAAGTGTTTGCGGCCCACCCAG
Organism: Nannobrachium achirus; assembly: GCF_963921795.1. NCBI lineage: Eukaryota > Metazoa > Chordata > Actinopteri > Myctophiformes > Myctophidae > Nannobrachium > Nannobrachium achirus. Next base: position 38,257,382 of record NC_137820.1, read on the forward strand.
TGGCCACTTAACACGGCAGCCGAAAGTTCAGACACTGTGTTAAGTGGGCAAATGAGTAGTGCCACGTACACACACACACATTTGACCTGGAACGCAATTCTGTCACGTTTGATTGTAACCGCTTTGACCATTATTTTATGCATTTAACTAGTGATAAATAGCAGATATACAAGCTCACAGCGCGGCACAGAAGATCTGCTATTTTTTTTAAATCATGACAATCTGTGCAAGTCTTTGAATACTGTATATTGATCCGATTCTATAATGTCTTCTAAAAAAATCTTTTTTTTTTTACTCTGTTGGGTGTGTATTTTTCTATCATCAGTGGTTCTCAAACCTTTTCATGTCAAGGACCTCCGAAATTATAAGTATTTGGCTGCGGACACCCATCTCAAAATATGTTGTTCCAGGGACCCCCAGTAGCAAAGATTTGAGTTACAAAGGTTTGCTTTGAAAATGATATATTGAAAGATTTGCACACATTTTCTATGGCCATTTTCCTACGGCATGATGCCCACCTGGCCATCATGCACTGTTAGCGGTTGTTTGAGAGCTTCGTTCTTACCTCTGATCGGTGGACTTTGACTGAAACATAGTTTCCCTGTGATGTCCACTTGGTGGCCTCAGCCACCTTGAGACCGGTCCCAATGAGACTGATGCTGAACTGGCCCTGGGAACACACACACACACCAGCTGATTTATTAGCACACAGGGGTTACCCCCCAAAAAATGGGGTCACAGTCACAGACCCATTTTTAATGAAGTTGCTAAACCTGATTCTATAAACAGACCGATTTCTAGTCACCAAAGGTGCGTTCGAAAATGCGCACCAGGGCTACCGGAGGCGCAGTCATGTATTAGTTCGTATTGGCCAGTGCACTCGGGGTGCCCTGTGCCGTATATTAGTCATCCTTTTTTGCCTAGTCGTCACAAGAAAATGCTAATTTATTGGCGTCATCAGCAAGAACGAGGGCTTTCGAGTGGAAACGGATGAAGCCGAGCGGCATCTTTTCAGATCTTAATGGGTTAATTTACAAAAAAAAAAGTTTCTGTCAGCGAGATATGAACTAGCTGGGAGGCTGAGAGGCCAACATGAAGTGTATGCTACTGCAGTACCTACCTGTGGACACTTGGCTGCACTGTAACAGTCTCCTGCTGTAGCGAAGGGCACAGGTCGACCCAGAAGGGTGTGGGAAAACTGCAGGTCTGTGGCTGCATGGTAAAGAGCACAAAGAAGACACGGTCAAAATGTACAGTATTAATAACAACAACTTTATTGTTTAGCGTACATAACAATAATATGTAGCCAAAAGTGCTTCACATGAAAATAGCAAATAAATGACAGTCAATGTAGCAATCCATGACATAATAATCTGATAATACACAGTCAAATCTTAAAGGTAGGGTAAGTGATTTTGTTTAAAGGGATCCCTGGCTAATGCGACAAATATGCCTTAATACATTATAATTGTCCTCTATAACTACAATGTAAAATTAAAAACACCTAAATTGTTTTATTTCTTCTAGAACTAGCTAATCTTTCACTCAATAGGGGAAATGCCCGTCGCAAGTTGATGATGTCATAAATGTCATGTGTAATCTATCCCTATGGAATGTATGGCATGCATGTGCAAATAAAAACAAACATAATATTTCCTATGGTTATTATGAGCATCAAATCAATATTTCAAATGTGTTTGTGTTTGGCTTTTTTTGCACATGCATGCCATAAATTCCATAGGGATAGACCAGTAAGACTCCCTAATCTGGAGATAAGCGACCGTTGGTCGCTTATCTCCACAAATAGGCCAAAAGTTTGTTTTACCAATTATCAAGACATACGGGCAGTTGACAGTTTGCCATGGTTACTCATTGAAGTTGAATCTCCATATATGGAGATAACCTACGCATCACACTAAGTCTGACCTCACCAGCCCATATTTGGGCATGAGCAACTTATGTCTCCATATATGGAGATATGATGACATCACACAGTCCTCAGCCGATGATGTGGCGTGATGTCATACAATACACAAACGAGCCCTACAGTATAAAGGGGCAATTCTTGCCAGGAAAGAAGCATTTCTTCGACTCAGACCTTATCGCCAGGGTTGGCTTATAGCAGCTGTCGGTAGGACAGGTCATCATCTGGGATACAATCCCTTTTATGCCCATATAAGGAGATCCCTAACAGAATCCCTTTCATGCCCATATATGGAGATCCCTAACAGAATCCCTTTTATGCCCATATATGGAGATCCCTAACAGCATCCCTTTTATGCCCATATATGGAGATCACTAACAGCTAACAGAATCCCTTTTATGCCCATATATGGAGATCCCTAACAGAATCCCTTTTATGCCCATATATGGAGATCCCTAACAGAATCCCTTTTATGCCCATATATGGAGATCCCTAACAGAATCCCTTTTATGCCCATATATGGAGATCCCTAACAGAATCCCTTTTATGCCCATATATGGAGATCCCTAACAGAATCCCTTGTATGCCCATATATGGAGATCCCTTACAGAATCCCTTTTATGCCCATATATGGAGATCCCTAACAGAATCCCTTTTATGCCCATATATTATGGAGAAATCCCTGCTCTGAGTATCTGACATCAGTGTGATGTCACCTGTTTATGCCCATATATGGAGATCCCTGCTCTGCGTATCTGGTTGCTATGGTAAACAGTTGGTTGCTAGGGTAAAAAAACATGGTTGCTATGGTAAACAGTTGGTTGCTAGGGTAAAACCATGGTTGCTAAGGTGGTTGCTAACGTACACTAACAAACCAGCAACAACAGACTGTTGCCACAGCAACGTACACAAAGGTTTGTGTACACATGTGGTGTGATGTCATACTGATGCGGAGATATGAGCAGGGCAAAGGTGTGACGTGTGACGTGTGACGGACGGACGGACGGACGGACGGACGGACGGCCGGTGGAGGTTTTCATAGTAAACTGCTCCCTGACGGTCGCAATCACACATGACATTTATGACATCATCAACTTGCGACAGGCATTTCCCCTATTGAGTGAAAGATTAGCTATTTCTAGAAGAAATAAAATATTGAAGGTGTTTTTAATTTTACATTGTAGTTATAGAGGACATTATAATGTATTAAGACATATTTGTCGTATTAGCCAGGGATCCCTTTAAAATAAATGCTAAATAGCTCTATAGTCTCATAGTACCCATTGCTATAGAGTCTGTTCAGTAAGAGGAGTCTCCAACTCTCCATGTCTCTCCAGCTTTTTATTAAACAGAAAATGCATTTTCAGGTTGGGATACCAATTCTATCCAATCAGGATAGAGAACTCAGCCAGGATACAGATTAAACAAGAAATTGAAAGTGATGACACAAATAAATGAGCAGACAACATTGGAAATGGAACACTATACAAATAAAGAGCTGATAAATGGGTACTCTCCCCTGATTGGCTGAAAGTTTGTCACCTACATGTATCTGAAAATGTTTTTTCCCCCCTTAAAGAGCTGGGGAGACAGGGAGACCCATGTTACTGAACAAACACTCCATGATTACTATCAGAATAACTTTTAGTTCTAACCAAAAAATCAAACCCATGTTTGAAGTGAGCGGTGGATGTGAGCAGTTCATATAATGATTATTTGAATCAAATAATATTTTACGGTGGGAGTGTGTGAGTGAGAGTGAGAGAGTGCCTGGCCCGCTCAACAGTGCCCATTGGTCATCCATGCCTGCCACTGGTCACCTAGCAGTATTATAGCTCATGCTGCATACATACGGTAGTAACATAACATAGTAACACACGGACAAATTCACTCTTAAGAGTCGGTGTGACCACCGCTCAAAATATATCAAAAACATTTTAAGACTTTACAAATGGAAATAATTAACACTAAGGATTTGTTTTTTGGGTGGCATAATGTTTAAGGAGTTTGTTTTGTTTCAGCAGTGATATCAATATCACAACTCAACCACACGTTTTCCGCTTGTATCTTGATTAAACGTTTTGCCACCAAATAGTTCTCAAGATCCAATCCGTAAAATAAAATGACAGAACAAAGGTTCTTCTACTGCATATTTCTTTTTCCTCATTCCATTGAAATCCTCGACTGACATATTGGTTGTGTGGAGTTTGGACTGTCTGGTCGAAAGAGAGTGAATCCGTCCAACAGTGTGAACGTGAACTCACCCCCAAAGCAGTTATTTTAGTTTTTTTACAACAGTGTTAGAAGTTCTTAAAGTGGGTCACGTGTACCTCGACTGCACGGTCACACATGATAACCGTGACTAGTGCTTGTTTCCCCCTCGCCTGGCTTCACGTTGCCTATATGAGATGATGATAACGTCCCAGAGAGTCTCCACGCACGCACAGCACTGCTGACTCTCCTCTTAACCTTAGCCTTCATCTTGAACTCATTATCCTCTCTCTCTCTCTCTCTCTCTCTCTCTCTCTCTCTCTCTCTCTCTCTCTCTCTCTCTCTCTCTCTCGTCAAGCTGCTGTGAAAGCTAAATCAGTACCATGCAGAGGGTGGGGTCCAGTGGTGGTGGGAACATGTGCATGGTCTGTCCGGGACCCCCTGACCAGACATGGAAGGACTGAACAGGGTTCTAGATGAGCACTAAGACCAGTGGTTCTCAATCGTTTTCGTGTCAAGGACCCCCAAAAATTATATGTATTTGTTTTTTGGTCTTCCCAGTGTCTCTTACAGACCCCAAAAACCCAATTCATTAACTCTAAGGGTCGATTCAGACTCTAATAAGGAGCCGAGTTTATTTCGGTTCGGGAGGGCTCCCCGACCCGAAATTATTAAGGTTCGGGGGGATAAAACCTGTAGCATAACGCTACAGGTTTTGAGCTTGCAGAACGGCTATAAAGCATAGAGGTAATATAGGCTATAAACCTATCAACACGGAGCAGTAGCAAAGTTGTGTTTAAGCTCTTTCTTTTCTTTTTAAAACAGTCAACGACTAGCGAGACACGCAGCAAAGCTGTGTGTGTGTGTGTGTGTGTGTGTGTGTGTGTGTGTGTGTGTGTGTGTGTGTGTGTGTTCTGAAAGGCCATTATCTTGATTCCATAGAGGAGAGAAAAAACTAAAGGCAAGGGAAATTGGACAGAACGGTCATGTGTGCACAAGGTGTTATTGGGTACAAGAGGTTACAACAACACTGTTGTGCAGTCCTGGTTGGGCAGTGGTGTAATGCACATTTACTTAAGTAATTATTATTTTTATTTATTTTTTATTTTATTTATTTTTATTTTTTTACTTTACTGGTGTATTTCCAATTTTCAATACTTTCACTTCTACTACACTACATCTCAGAGGCAAATATACTGTACTTTTACTCCTCCCTGCCCACCACTGGCCCCCACCGCTGCGCTTAGGTTCATTGGGAAAACGGCAGTCGCTGCTGAGACTGTCCGTGCGCAGCGCTCAGCCACGCACCGGAGAAGAAAGAAAGGAGAAGGAAAGGCCAATATTTGTCGGGCTTGTCATTCATTAATGCATAAAATAAAGATTGCCCACGAGTCTTATGAGCTCGAGTCGAGTCAAGTCTGGAGTCTTTGAGGGGCGAGTCCGAGTCGAGTCAGGAGTCTCCAAAATTGCGACTCGAGTGCGACTCGAGTCCGAGTCTTCAACTCAAGTCGCCATCTCTGCTGATGATATGTTCTTGGTTTACCTATGATCGTAGATTACCTATTCTATGCATGTGATGTATTAGCTTGTGTTGTCCTTGCTTACACTAAGTCGCTCTGGATCAAGGGCGTCTGCTAAAAGCCTAAATTGTAAGTTGTAATGACTCACTGATGATGCGCATGGAGCCCAGGTCCAGACGCACTTTGCTGAACAGCGTGTATCCTGCTGCTGAGTAGTCGTTCCTGCAGTCACAGTCCTGTCGTCTGCTGCCGTTGTACGGACACTCGAAGGGGTTCAGCAACCTTTGGGTTCAATGGAACATCAGGGTTAGTTGACTACCTCCCCTGTCTGGTAGATAAATACCAGCTATGTCCAAAAGAATAAAGGTTCTTGCATACTGCTGCGTTTTCGAAATCCGTTTTTCTTTTTTTTTTTTTTTCAGGCCAAGCATCCCTTAGCTCTCTCTAGAGAGAGAGAGCAGGGACCCAGTGGCGACAGCTGCGGAAAACGGTAAAAATCGACTCTGGTCCCAAAGAAAATTAAAATAAAATACAGACTAAATAATGGGCGGCATACGTTTTTTTTATTTTTACGTGCTCTGAAATTCGCTCCGATATTTGGCCGAAAAGACATGCACACACCTGTATCCATACACCTCAGAGTAGTTGTC
>NC_137820.1:38268686-38348686 GCF_963921795.1 Nannobrachium achirus
AGTACTGTACTGTGCAATTTAGACCAGTGTTTCTCAACCTTTTTGTCTGCATGGGCACACTTTTCATGTCCCAAGAATCCATGGGCACACAGACATAATACAACGCCTCGCACCGCGAGGTTGTTGTGTGCTTGTAGATCGGCTGTTTTCACAAGTTTAAATCATTTTTAAAATGATAAATACAATACTGGCTTTCAAGCAGTTTCAAGGGGCACACTTGACCCTTCTCAGGGGCACACCAAAGGTCCCCAGGCACAGTGGTTGAGAAACACTGATTTAGAGTAACTTTTGCTTTTACTTGATTATTTCCATTTTTCAATACTGACGGAGAGACGCAGATAAGAGATAGATAGACATTTTTCAATACTATAATTCTACTCCACTACATCGCAGAGCCAAATATTGTACATTTTATCAATTATTTGACAGCTTTAGTTACTTTGGAGATTTACTTCCTTACTTATTTACTATTAATCCATTAAGTACATTTGCCTTGGTACTTTAAGTATATTTTTGAAGTACTTTTGTACTTTTCCTCAAGTAGACATTTTGAATAAGCCTACAAGCCTTGTACTTGTAAAAGAGCAGGGAGAAAATCACCCAAATGTGGCTGTTTTCTAACCAGTGTTTTCTTGCTTTTCTTGCTCCACCACTGAAGAAGCAGCCTACTTTAAGGCAGGTTAAGCAGGGTGAGAAGACATGCAATCATGTCATCAAGATATAAGCCTCCTTTCCCAAGAGGCAGTTCTTCTGGGAGACTTCTGATCAGTGTCTGGTTGTGACCAGAGGGGGCAGTGTTGAGCTTCCTGCGGCTCACCATTCTTTTCAGTGTTCAGATGATGGACAACGACCTCAGCAGTAAGAGAAGCTGCTCTGTCTGAACCCATCATGAGCTGTATTTCATAGACCAGAGTTTCTCAAACTTTCAAATTTCAAGGTGTGTTCATCGGGTTTATTTGGTTCCATTTGTACACTTTAAAAGTTACAGACTTAAGTGTAGGGTCAATTTAGACCCACATAAAGGAACCCACAGAATCCATGCAATCCACTTTGAGAGTCATAGAAAGATACTATAGCGCTCATTGTTAAAATAAGTATTGTATGACAGTGAGCAGCGCTGTGAGCTTGTAGATTTTTTGCAAATCTTTGAATACATATTTTTAAAAGCAAACATTTGTAACTCAAATATTTGCTTGTTGGGGGTCCCTGGAACAACATATTCTGAGATGGGGGTCCGTGGCCAAATACATGTCATTTTGGAGGTCCTTGTCATGAAAAAGTTTGAGAACCACTGATTTAAGAAGAAGGATTTAGGAGACGTTTATAGAATCGGGTCACAATAAAAAATATAAAAAATAGCAGATATACAAGCTCACAGCGTGGCACCGAGTGCCGCGCTGCGAGCTTGTATATCTGCTATTTTTTAATAGTTAAAGCATGTGACTACACCAGCCTCTCAACCACATGGCTCAGTTATCATGGCTAACATAAGCACAGAGACAAATCACAAACGGGACAGTTAAAGCCGCCTTGACCCCAAAACGTCCACCATATGCTTTATGGGGTCCATCACGCACGACGACACAGAGGAAGGAAAACAAAACAAAAATACATTCCGCATGCGGTAACGTAGGCCTATGTTTGAGTGTGCGGCGAATAACGATGACGAATACGTTGGCCCATTACGGTCCAAACAAGTGTTGATAGGAATGATTGTATGGTTGTAATTAATGGAGGAAACGCAGATGGAGAGATACCCACCCCCCCGTCCCCCCTGCGCAGCGGTACGAGGACCTAACTGTCAGTATCTGTAAGTCCTTAAATGGCATCACTGCTTAGGGTCAAAGCAGGAGACACAAAGTAGTGGAGACAGCATGAGAGAGAGAGAGAGAGAGAGAGAGAGAGAGAGAGAGAGAGAGAGAGAGAGAGAGAGAGAGAGCTAGCACACAGCGGTGCTCTATACCAAGTGTCTTCAACAGGGGGTCCGGGACCCCTAGGGGGTCCTCAGAGTCATTACAGGGGGTCCGCCAAATCTTTGTGATAGGATAATTCTTTTGAATTAACAACTTAAACACTCGCATCCCTATTCTGAGGAGAACTTTAGCCAAAAATAGCAGATCTACAAGCTTGTAGATCTGCTATTTTCGGCAAATAGGTTTGGTGTAGAGGTAAAGAAGAGCAGACCAAGTACAGAGTGAAAGGTCAAGTTAACTAAAAACGCGACAGTGCTGTCAAACAAGTCTATGAATCTATCTATGAAATCGATGAAAATCTGCATCACACATTTATACAATAATATGGAGAGGGGGTCCCTGCTTCAATTCTCTCTCAGCTAAGGGGTCCCTGGCCTGAAAACGTTGAAGACCCCTGTTCTACACGGCGGCAGAACCGTTTAGGCTTAATATAATAGGGTTTATATAAAGCATGATGACTTAATCTTACCTTGGGAGAAGGTTATTTCACAGTCACTCAAATCTTTCCTACACAAACTAAATTAAAAATGTTTCATCTCTGGGACCCCATTCTATATGCTAAAATGTAACTCTGAGAGTGATTTGTAAGGGTCAATTTAGACCCCCTATACAAAGGAACCTAGAGAGATCCACTTTAGCCCCTTTTCCACTGACATGGCCCAACACCACACCACACCACTCCACACCGCTCACTTGTGCCAGGTTTTCCACTAGAAGGACCTGGGTAGAGTGGTGTGAAAGTGGTACTAAACGTGGTACTGAAAAGTATCCACTCCAGAGTAGGTCTGAGCTAGGCCAAACAGGGCCAAACACTTCATAATGACTGATCACTCACTGACTTTTCATTTAGACCACCAGGATATAGTTGTAATACATGATAATAGATTCTATTGTGTTATAACTACTATCATAATCTATTATAGTGTATTATAGTTATCATAGTAATGCATTAATACTTTATATTGTATTATAATCACAGTTGAAATGGTCAATTTTTTTCTTACCGATAGAGGTACTTTTGTGCAATCGAAAATGTAGATATTTGTATGTATGGTGCGGTTTAGTGTCGTGTAATGTTGTGCTAAAGCTGCAGTGGAAAAGGGGCTTTTGAGAACCACTGGACTAGTGCATTCACTGCCTTCCAGCACACACAGCTGGTGCTCTGACGATCTACGGAGCTCCGTGAGCGTTTCCCTGCCAAAAAAAGAAAGAAAAGGAAAAACCTTGCGAGATGATTTAACATCTGTCTCGCACACTAACATCATGGCGGCATCTTCATTGAAAACACACAGACTGCAGCATTGAAAGGTGCCTGGCCCGTCAACGGATATACGGAGATTAATTAAGAAGAGAAGGCAACTCTTTGTTATGACGTCCCCCTCGCGTTCGCTGTTGCCGTCACTTTGTCACGACGACAGCATGTTTCCAAAACAGCTGTTAGGAGAGAGAGGAGTTGAAAGACACAGAGAGAGAGAGAGAGAGAGAGAGAGAGAGAGAGAGAGAGAGAGAGAGAGAGAGAGAGAGAGAGAGAGAGAGAGAGAGAGAGAGAGAGATACAGTGGAAAGACAGAAGATACAAAGGACAGATAGAAGAGGTACAGAGATTAAAGACGAATAGAAGAGAGAGATACATGAGAGAAAAGACAGTAGAGAGAGATACAGAGGGAAAAGACAAACATAACGTTTTTGTCGGATGGAAACCTTGTATGTCCAAGACCGTTCGGTTTGAATTTATCATTTAAAAAATGATCTAAACTAGAGAAAACAGCCGATCTACAAGCACACAACGCCTTGCACCGCGAGGCGTTGTGTGCTTGCAGATCTGCTGTTTTCACTACTTTTGTGCGACGGCCTTGTATGATGAAGCAGGGCGTTATTTGCGGCAAAAATGTACAAATTTGAAACTTGGAGATACTAGGTTTCTGCCCGACAGTGACGATAAGAGAGAGAGAGACATGAGAGACAGATAATGAGAGAGGGCGATACTGAGACAGAGAGACATAGAGGCAGCGAGATAAAAGAGATACAGTCGAAGAGAGAGAGAGAGAGAGAGAGAGAGAGAGAGAGTAGTTGGATAGAAGAGAGGGACTATTTATAGTTATGTGAGAAGTTAAGAATGCGTCTGAAAAATACACTCTTCTGTCATGTGCCAGATGCGTGAAAGGCCAACACCGCCGCCAAAGTCCTCCTGACCTGATTCCCTGGACATTTTCCAGCGTTCACAATTAGTTTTTTTTGACACTTTATGTAAATATTCTTCGTCCTTATACTGTTGTGCTGCCTCTGGGCGACAGAAGGTATCTATCTATCTATCTATCTATCTATCTATCTATCTATCTATCTATCTATCTATATATATATATATATATATATATATATATATATATATATATATATATATATATATATATTAGGGCTGGGATGTGATTACAACATTTTATCTAATTAATTACAGGCTCTGTGATTAATTAATCGCAATTAATCGCATTTTAATCGCACATCGATATTTGACCTGAGAAGCATTTTCTTTCAAGTAAAACACATTTTGTTGTACGAGTGAATCAACAAGTGAGTTTTTTAAATCTAAATTTCGCATCCACTGGGCCAAGCAAAGCGCTCTGATCGGCTACTTCTCCCTTTGCGTTTGTTGTCTCTTCTTGGTTGGTGCGTGATGTGCATCGCTATGATCAGTATGCCCGAAACTGAAGGTTCTGTGGTGCAAAAAAGTGCGATTAAAATGCGTAAATTTTTTTAATCGCGTTAATTTTCTGTAATTAATTAATCGCAATTAATCAGTTAAAGTCCCAGCCTTAATATATATATATATATATATATATCAGAGATTGCGTTAGACCGGAAATTGCCGGATTTGACCGATTTATAATGACAAAGACCGGAAAATATAAACCTCATCGGACATAAGGACCGATTGAAAATGACACGGCAGTTCACCGCAAATCTCTCTCTCTCTCTCTCTCTCTCTCTCTTTCTCAATGTCTCTCTCTCTCTCTCTCTCTCTCTCCCTCATCACTCTCTCTCACATGCACGTCTGGTTGCACAAACACACACGGGTTAAGTTACACTTTTTCCTGTTAATAATAACCTGTGTGAAATAAGCTGCATTGGGAGGTAAACGGGAGACACTTTATTGTGAAGGTAAGACAGGAAATGATAGTTGTTGCTGGGTAGGCCTAGTTGTCGGTTTGTTATGTTGTCGCTATGCTCTCTATGAGCTGCCTTGGTTTTGGAATATGAGCGCGCAGTTTAAGTTATAGTACATGAATGGACAGTCAAAAATAAGTTGTATTATCAGAACTGTTTAGCCTAAACATTAATTTGCTAACGGGGCGCTGGGGGAGAGAGAAGACAGCAGACAGCAGTCCATTTCAGCGTCATTTTGCAATGCGCACTGTGAACCCATGGGAATTATTGAAGGCACGCAGGACAACTACAACCCATATAAAACAAACTTTATACACTCGATTGAAGTTCTTTATGAGGAGATGTTTTGGAAACTGTACAAGATCACCACCAAAGCCTTTTCAACCTTCCCAAAGTTGCATAACAGAGATGCAGGATGATCGTGACCACTCGACCATACTAGTGAGTAGTCTATAATTGATTCCTTTCTGGCCAGATTAATCTATCAACCTATGAAACATTGCGCAGACCCCACTTTCAGACTATTTCTCATTATTCTGTACATTATTATGTGTTGGCCTGAAATATGATGCAGAACAGAAACAACTTGTTATGAAACCATGCAGTATCTGTGCAAACACACAGCCTGCGTGCGTAGTCCAATATAATTAATTTCCTTATGCAAGATGATCGATCATCATCAAAACATACAGCTTCGGAAGCTGTATGTTTTTTGTACAGCCTACTACTCCTTTACATTCAATTAGTTCAGTCCCAACTATACAGCAGGACTTAAACTGTTGTTATTGGCTATGTTTTTGCACCTGCTTGTCATCCATGCATTCAAATTATTATGTCCGGTATTTTTATCAGATGTCCGATAAATTTTAATCATGCCGGTCACGGTGACCGGCTGTTAAAAATCCTAGCGCAACCTCTGATATATATATATATATATATATATATATATATATATATGTGGAAAGGGGCTCACGAGAGACAAGAACAAAGACAAAAGAAAGGATTCAAGACAGAGAGAGAGAGAAACAGAGAGAGACACAGAGAGAGACACACAGAGAGAGAGAGAGATACAGAGAGGTGGAGGTTGCTTACATCTTGCCATTCTCCGACCACCCAGGTGTAACGGGTGCACTCGCTGGCCTGACAGGGCTGGACGGTGGCGGGGCGAGCGTGCCCGTCACACAGCTCCTCTCTCACCTTCCCGCTGCCCTTCAGGCGGCAGTAGATGTCTCGCTTCCTGACACCGACTCCGCAGGTGACAGAACACTGGTGGAGACACAGAGAGAAAGAACGACACAAACACCACGTCAGAACGCCAAGAGACCTACGGTATGAACAGAACGATGGTAGTAGAGACACAGTGAGAATGACAAGAAAACTTAAAGCAGGGGTCTTCAACATTTTCAGGCCAAGGACCCCTTAGTTGAGAGAGAGATGAAGCAGGGTCCCCATACCTTATCATAGATTCCATATAGTTTCATTGTTTGACAGCACGATCGTCAGTGTATTTTGGATTCATGTCAATTTGTGTTTTCAGATATTTAACCACTTGAACCACCAATAGTTTTAAAACTTGACCTTTCACTCTTTTACTTAGTCTGCTCTACACCAAAGCTTGTTGCCGAAAATAGCCGATCTACAAGCTCACAACGCCTTGCAGCTTGTAGATCTGCTATTTTTGGCTAAAGATCTCAGAATATGGATGCTATGGTTCAAGTGCTTAATATAAAAAAGGAGAAAACAAGTTTCTATCACTCAAATATTTGGAGGAACCAACTGTAGTAACTCCGAGGACCCCTTAGGGGTCCCGGACCCCCTGTTGAAGACCCCTGATTTAAAGTATGACCAAAACACTGGGAGACAGTGAAAATGACAACCGCATGCACGTCAGAACAGCAAGAACAGCCACTTAGAAGACCATTAAGTGTACCATTTCTTAATTAGTGGTGGAGCATGGGATATGGGATGTGTTATCTTACTAAATTAAATTAACCCGTTCAGGGTGTTCATAAAAGCCTGATTAGATGATAAAATGACCAAAGACCATACACAGCTCCGTCTATCAGCCATCTCGGCCTAAATGGAACCTTCTTTCTGGCTGACGTGCCATGTTTGTTTGCTGGTGGTGGGGACCGGCCTCAACGTGGCATTAATACTTCAAGAATCACACGTTGTTTGGTCTGCAGAGACACGTTGTCTCCGCTCTGAATCACCTTTAATGATGTGGTGGTCCGACCCCACAAAGCAGCGCGCTGTGGTGTGTGTCATGTCTTTGTTGAGCCATGTTTCTGGGTTCACAGTCACACGCGGGACGGGGTCTAGCCTATCCCAGCATCTCTTTGATGTAACCTTGGGACAGAGTGCCTGCAGCATACCGAGGGAGCCCTCTTGTTGTGTGTGCTCTGTACGTCAAGACTTCATTCTCCCGTGTGCGATGGCGGCACGTGCCGAAAAGTCCACTTCCACTGCACTCTCAGAGGTAGATATTTAACCTTTACTCCAACTGCAATTGTTCGAAGACTTAACATTACATATGTATGTATATTATGTATATATACATATGTTAACCACTGAAGCCATATTGTATACTTTCTAATAAAATATGTCCGTCTACACTACAGTATATCTATTGCCTGTCGATCAGCTATTTTTAGCAAGATCTTAACAAATTTAAGATTTAAGATATTCTTTTTGACTTTTTATGCCTTTCTTAGATAGTATGCAGTAGACTGACAGGAAATGGGGAGACAGATGGGGTGCTGCTGACACACAGCAAAAGTCGTCGGGATCGGGATTCGAACCCACGACATGCTGTCAGGCTGCATCAGCAGCCCTAGGTGCCCCAGCCACTACCCGATAGCCGTCCGGGCCTTTGGGTACTTTTTAAGCATATTTTGATTCCAAATGTTTTTGTTCATAATATTTTGAATATAAGTAACTCGTAATAGCGTAACCGACCTCGCGACGGCGCTTAGATTAAGAGTTACACTGATAAAGCAGATTTCCGAGCAAAAACCTCTGTGATTGTGCAGAGCCGGACCAGTCTGTGCATTATTACACAGTGCAGGGTATCGCGTTTCCAGGCGTTTCCAGATGTATTTGTGTTGCTCGTTTCTCATTAGGAGTGCGTGTTATCATTGCAGGGTGTGCGGCTCAACGAACGTGGATGTTGGGTTTTTTGTGTGCGCGTGTGTGTTTTCTTAAGACTTTCAAATTCTGGACAAAGAACAAAAAGTAAATCTGACCCCCGGACAAAGATGTAATGAGGAGGGGAGGCTTTATTCCTTAATATTATCCCTGTCAAGCAGAAAGAAACCTCCTATATCCATATTCTTTTAAATGAAAATAGCAGATCCACAATGCGACACACACACGCACAACATGATCATCAGGTATTATGACTGCCACCGTTGGCCCTATCAATGCCAAACTTTGCACACACACACCTTGGATGGCAAATCACAACCTCCACCCCTCATTTGGATTTGGACATACAAGGTTTCCAACCACGACATCGACGATATCCTAAGAGGCCCACACCACTGCTATTGGAGCATGCTGTTGAGAGCGGGTTGATAACTGTTACGGATTTAGGGAAACTTGATTCTAATCTGGCTGCGGGGAGACTTATGGCTTTCCTTGTCCGAGATGACACACAAGGCGGAGCTGAGAAATGAGGAGACCATTTGATGTGGGTGTGTGTTGAGTAGCTCCAGACCTTAGCCAAGGTCTGGCTAATGTGTGTGTGAGTGAGAGACTGTGCGCGCACGTGCGTGCGTGTTTGTGGGGGTTGGAGGGTCGAGGAGAGAGGTGAGGATATGAAAGCACTGTGCAAACGATATTAAGGAATTTTTAAATGTATTTATTTATAAAATAGCCGATCTTTATAAAATAGCTTCAAGATAGTCTATTTATGCTGCGCAACACGGCACAGCGCACAACTAAATATAAATCAGGTATTTAACAACAATTCATGCCAGGCAGTTGTACTTCGCTGTCGGATGCTTAAAGGACAACTTTGTTTTTTACAACAAGGGTTCATATTTTAGATAGTCATTAGAGAAAAGTTTTCATTTACTTCTTTCTATCATTTTAGTGATTTTAACGATTTTGATTTGCATGCATGCCTCCAGGTTGGGGGCATGCATGCAAGTGGCTAAATATGTATTTTTAGACACAATAAGCCCAGTCCCAAGATGCACTGCAATCCTTCATGAGCAGTTGTGACTTATGGGGGCTGGTGTAAATAGTAACAAAGAAATTGACGGCTTATTGTGTCTAGAAAGACATATTTAGCCACTTGTACGCATGCCCCCAACCACTGAAATCAAAATACTAAAATCGCTAAAACAATAGAAAACAGTAAATGAAAACATTTTAACATTCATATTTTCTTTTCTCTAATTACAATCTAAAATATGAACCCTTGTTGTAAAAAAAAAAGTTGTCCTTTAACTGGAAAAAAATAGTCGATCTACGACCCTGAGCGATGCATTGTGCTTGAAAATGCATTGTGCTTTTAACCCTTTTAAATGGGTTCCAAATGATATATTTAACCCTAACCTCTATGGAAGTGTTGCCACTTCGACAATAAGAAGTCACTGTCGGAATGGAGACATGTCGGAATGTAGACATGTCGGAATGGAGAGCACCCCCCAAACGCTTACAGTGTTGTGAGCTTGTAGATTGTCTATTTTCGAAGACAATTTTGAAGAAGACAAGGACTGCAGGACTTTTACTTGTAAACAGAGCATTCCTACACTGTGCTACTTCTACTCCCACCACTGGCCTACATGGTGCCCTATTAACACCCAAGGAGCCAAACAGAGCAGAGAGAGAGGGAGAGAGAGAGAGAGAGAGAAAATGGCACGAGCTGGTTGCATTGATTTCCATTCTACTCTGAAACATAAAAAGGGCTTTATCTCTGAATGAGGTGAAAAGAACACAGAAGCAGAGATCTGATTGTTTTCACGGCGACACTATAACGCGATGGTCGGCTCCCGTTTGGATTTTAGTTTCGCGAGCGTTTGTAAACAAAGGGATTATCTTCCTCAATCGTCAGTGGACACCCACGTGCACACGCACGAAGCTTCCGAGGCTCTTCAAAATAAAGCGTGAGTGAACGGCGGCAGCAGCAACAGCTAGAAATGTTATAAACCTGAGCAGCCCATGTGTTAAGAGGTGAGTGAGGGGGAGGGGGTTCTGCCCTAACGGGGGGTCCCGCATGCTGCTGCTGCTGAGGTTTTCATAGTTGTCACAGGAATGGATGTTAAGATATAAAACATGTCTTTATGCTCCGGCTGAGGATTTCATGCTCACTGGTGGTATGTGTGGTGTGGACTGGAGGCACACATGATTACTACCAGACACCAGGGAGAGAGAGGGAGAGAGAGAGAGAGAGTGAGAGGGAGAGAGAGAGAGAGAGAGAGAGAGAGAGAGAGAGAGAGAGAGAGAGAGAGAGAGAGAGAGAGAGGCTGGAGATGTTCAGAGGAGCATCAGGAGTTTTCTCACACCAGAGGTGATAAGCAGTGTTGTAAAGTAACTAAGTACATTTAGTACATTTACTCAGGTACTGTACTTGAGTACAACTTTGAGGATTTTTATTTTATTTATTTTTTTACTTTGGTCTCATAGGGTAAATAGAAATTCAAAGAAATATGGCTATTAGTTTTCACTGTTGGTTAGAAACCTTGTATCTCCATTTTCTCTTCATTCATTCTTCTTTTTTTTAAGTGAAAGTGGTTTTAAGTGTGCCTTTAGGTTTTATACATAGTATAATAACTACATTTGATCCAATGGAACATGGGTTATCCCCGCCTTCCATTTGTGGACATGAGAGGTTACCACCCCACAGACAGCGAGAATGAAGAGTTGTCCCCTCTGGGAATGCTGCACTGCTCTATGTCTAGTTTCCTTCTGGACAGACCCCCTCCCACCCTCCACAGTGACCTTGTCAGACCGTGACAAAGCATCCCTCCGCTGTCTACTGCTCAGTGTCTGCGTGATAAATTTGAGTCTTTCTTGCGTGGTCTCTCTGTGGGCTCCCCCATGCAGACAGCTGCCCTCTACCCCAGCGGGACTCCATCTGAGACAGACGTGTGTCAAGGCTCCACCACCACTCCCCCAACCTCCATATCCTGGCCTCTGCTCTGTCCATGTGTCTGTTTGCACCAGACCTCCCTTACTGCAGCAGCCTGCTGTGAATGGGGACCCTACTGCAGTGGTACTTCATGACACATGACATTTGGGCCATCCAGACCATAAATATACGGGCAAGGCATAAACGGGTAAGGGTGGCCTACGGGTAAGGACTAGTATATGTATGTGTATATACAGTATATATTAGGGCTAATGGGACAGATCCATCTTGATGACAGGACTCTAGACATACTGTGTACCGCTTTGTGTGGTTTTAGGGCAAAATCTGTAGGAGCAGTGTCCAAAAATGTGTTTTGCAAGAATCGGCCTCATGATGGCACTAGAAGAGGGGAATGTGAGAAATGAGGTTGTGGTTTGGCAGCCAAGGAGTGTGTGTGCAAAGTTTGGCATCGATAGGGCCAACGGTGGCAGAGATAAGAGTAGGGGCAAAAGTGTGATGTGACGGACAGACGGACAGACAGACAGCCGATGGAGCTTTTCGCAAAGGTCGAGCAGTGCTGGTAACTTGTTTTTAAGTCATTCTCTATGGGGAACATCTTTTATAATAATATTTTCACTGGGGACCCCAATGCCACTCTGAATGGCCACTCTGCCTTGTATGCAGTATTTCAGTCTGTCAGTTGATACAGAAAACGCCTTTGGAAGCGACCAGCCCAATTTGGAGTCTATTAGCTGAATACTCACAAAGCACGCAAAAGAAACAGTTGGAAATTATTTAAAAGTACGTTTTAGGAAAGAAACAATGATGATGATGGTGATGATAAGTGCATTCTGTCATGACACCCCCATGAAGGCATGCAAGTTAAAAAACAAATGCTGGAGAATGAAACGTGTGGATTAACTAATAATCGACAGACAGCAGTGCAGTTCTGTTGGGACGTGTGTGGTCCATAAAGGAGATTCACAACCAGAATCTCACAGGAAATGAGAGTTAACCACTTAAACCCTCGGTTTTCAGTCAAATGGACCAAAACGAGGGGACATTCTCATTCTATACTCTACCACCAAAATGTGGAATGCTCTGAAGCCCCTGATACCATCCTTTAAAGATGGGGGGCCATGATTTTTCCCCCTCTAAAACATGATTATCATTTGATTATATGATGTAATTGTATCTGTTTTTTGACCGGCACTTTTGACCCACAAGGTGTCAGCCTCCAGGAAAAAAAAAATACCAAGGGAATACATAATTGCTCATAACAACCACACCAGGGGGTCTAATGAAGTACTGTCAACATCCTAGACACATCAAAAACAGAAAAAGTACAAAACTATGGCACCGCCTCTTTAAATCAAAGGATGTGTAACAATGGTTTCTTTCAAAATTGGCCTTAAAAAATAACAATCAGGAGACAGTAAACATGTCTTCGCTCGCGTGAAAGACCCTGCTTCTAACCCAGGATAGGCCAACAAAGTTACGGTTTCCGGATTCCAAAAAAAAATAAATTATAATTTTACTGCTGAGGAGTATTGAAGCCAACGGGATGGTGTTTTCTACTGGTGTTTCAATCCGAGTGTATCAAAGGGTGCGTTCGGAAATGCACACCAGGTGTGTGCTCAGTGTAGTGAGTGCCTAAACCCAACCCTAATCCTAACCCTAACCTCAGTAAAACTATGCCTAACCCTAACCCTAACCTTAACCTCAGTAAAACTATGCCTAAACCTAACCATAACCCCTAACCCTAACCACAAACGGGACGCATTTACAAACGCACCCTTTGATACACTCGGACTGAATCACCAGCAGAAAACACTCTCCCTGAAGCCAACAGAGGATTTCACTTCCTGATGACATCATCTCCCAAAGGATCATGGGAGATTGAGTTTTTGCATCACCCGCGGGTCCCAATGACCGCACGACACTGTTATCTATACTATAATTTTGCGAATGTCTGTCTGAGTGAGTGTCTGTCTGTCTGAAACAGCGTTTCTCCTCAGTGGCTGGAGCAATTGATCTGAAATCGCATCACCATAAGCATATGAACACACCTGACATAACTGTGAAGCCCGTTTGTCACTTTCACAAATCGTATGCTGTATATTAGCATTTTTATGGTGTATCTACTATCTATTCTGCATCTAGCATGAGGCACATCTATTCTGCATCTAGCTTGAGGCAAAATGTTTAACCAGCTCTGTGTGTGTGTGTGTGTGTGTGTGTGTGTGTGTGTGTGTGTGTGTGTGTGTGTGTGTGTGTGTGTGTGTGCAGGCAGGCGGGTGTGTGTGCAGGCGGGTGGGCGGGCGGGCTGGGGGGGGGGGGGACAGTATCTCTGTAGCCATTAAACGAAACGGGTTTCTTACATTGATGCTCCTACATCATGCAAGCACCAGTTAAAGTTACTTTCCATCCCTCATATACTGTGTGCACAGTGCACATCCCATAACCCACACACTGCACATCATTTTGGAGCTCATATCTTTGAACGGGTAAGGGCTAGTTTAATATAAAAGTGATATCCAGACTTTAATCGGGAAAAGCACTCCGTGGCTGGGTTTGAAATACGGACTTTAGTCTGGAAAGGCACTCAATGTTTAGATCGGAAAGTGTGAAGCGTTTACATCGCTTACACTTTTAACACTTCAGAAAAGTGGGATTTCTCACACAGCAAAGTACTGATGCAACACCTCTGCAACGCTTTTTCCTGCACAGCTGAGAATCATTTCACTAAAGCACAGAATTCCCTCCTCAACAATCTTCAGTGTTGGGTACACAAGTGTGAGTGCATTGCATAAACAGTTATGCTGTGCCTGCCTGTGGTGTTTAGCTGGCGCTGGGAGGAAACGGCACATTGCTCTTGAACATGTGTAAACTGAGGGCTGATTAGACAGGTGCTCTGTGTGTGTACACCACACAGCCTGCATCTGGGAGCCCTGGGAAACGCCTGGCCCTGTTCAGCGGCGGACAGTAACTGACGTTAGGGCTGTCACCATTATGACAGTTTTACATGACGTTTCATTGTCACTCAAATAATTGCGATTAACAATTAACTTTATAGCTGCCGTTGACATGTCAGCTTGTCAATGAAAGGGTTAATACCATGACGCCGTTGACGGGTCAGCTCGTCACTCTTACCCCCCGGCTCCACCGAGCGCGTCGAGCGTCGCGTCAACGTCAACGTTGTGAACGCTCCCGTTTTAATCAATGAAGGGTGCTCCACTGCCGACGTCAACGTCAGTGTCGGACGCTCAAATTCGCCCCGGTTCATTTTTTGACGCCGTCCGACGCCGGCACGACGCCGTCATTTTGGTGGAGCCCTAGCCTTACTGTAAATACAGTTGTAAATACAGTAACACTGTTATAGACTTACTGTACGTCTTGGCTGTCCATTCTGCAACGGCGGTGTCCGTGATATGTTTACAACGCACGTTGGGCATGCACGCGAAGTGAAGCTCCTCCATTAGAAATTCATTAATTTTCCCATAAAAAGACTTCATTTACTCGAAAAAATACATTTTGATTCCAAGGCTGGCATGTTTACAGCTCAATCTGCTATCGCATGGGGGCCGCCATGACACCCTCTCGTCTACACACTGTGACGTGACTAGATGGGGTAAACGTTGAAGAAAAATCACACTTGTGTGAACTGAGCGGTGGAGCCTGCGTGTGTGTGTGTGTGTGTGTGTGTGTGTGCGTGCGTGCGTGCGTGTGTGTGTGTATTTGTGTGTGTGAATGTGAGTGTGAGTGTGCCTAGCTGGCCTGAACAACAGCGCCCCTCCCTTAACATGTGTGGTCAGAAAAGGTATAGCAGCCAGGCTACATACACCACAGTCTACATACAGACAGACAGACACACACACACGGATACACACACGGCCACGCTATGGAGACGGTGTGACCACCGCTCAAAAATAGTGAAAAGAAATCCCGACCGGCCCTTCAAAATAAGAGTGGCGGCCTATGGAGGAAGCGGCGCGGCAGCAAGGAAAATTCATCCCTTCAAATTAAGGGGAAGCAAAAGTGTTAATTGTGTTCTTGCTGTTGACAATTACATTTCTGTTTGGCTTTATTGATAGTACGGTGAGATAGAGTCGGGGAGTGACATGCAGCAAAGGTCCGTTGGGCTCAGGAATCAAACCTGTGACTCACTGTCAGGCTGCATCAGAGCCCATACTGTACATGGTACAGTGGTCCTCAAACCAAAGGGTCTTTTGTGGGGCGCCCACTGGCCTAGCGGTCCAGGCACATACCACATGGTCTGATGCATGACAGCGAGTTGCGGGTTGAGCCCGGATCCCAACGACCGTTGCTGCGTGTCACTCCCCATTTCCTGTCAGTCTACAGTCTTATCAATAAAAGCCCAAAAACAAATCTTAAAAAAGGGGTCTTCTGGGGGCGTTCCAGGGGGTCCCCAGCAAAATAGTTTTAAATTGCCAACATATAAATGGATAAAGTGGTAGCATCAATAATTTTAACCTCGTTATCCATTTATGTTAACTATTTAAAAATAGCAGATATAGCTCACAGGGTCCCACCCTTTTTTACAGTACACTAATAAGACAAAATACGACATAATAAAGCCATAATTAAGAAATAATGTGTTGGTAATTAGAACTTATAATGTTTTATTAGACAAGAACAAAGACAGAATAAGACAGAATAAAGCCACAATAAGGATGATGTTTTATTACCCCTTGAATGAAACGTAACATATCAGGGTCCCAACAAACTCTAATAAGTCCTATAAGACCAATCAGGGTCCTAACAAAGTCTACTTATTTAACATTAGGCTTCATTAGAAAATAATGTGCTCTAATTACAAACAAATTAGCACTCATTATCACAGAATTGTACTGTAAAAACTAATCAACGACAAGGTAATTAGAACTTATCATTTTTATTAGACAGAAACAAAGACAGAATAAAGCCATAATAAGGATGGTGTTATTAACCCTTGAATGAAACGTAACAAATCAGGGTCATAACAAACTCTTCTTATTTAACATTAGGCTTCATTACAAAATAATGTGCTCTAATTACAAACAAATTAGCACTCATTATCACAGAAGTGTACTGTAAAAACTAATCAACGACAAGGCAATTCAAATTTATTAGACAGAAACAAGACAGAATAAGGATGATGTTATTACCACTCAAATGAAACGTAATAAATCAAGGTCCTAACAAACTCTTCTTATTTAACATTAGGCTTCATTACAAAATAATGTGCTCTAATTACAAACAAATTAGCACTCATTATCACAGAATTGTACTGTAAAAACTAATCAACAACAAGGTAATTAGAATGTATTAGACAGAAACAAGACAGAATAAGACCGAATAAGGATGATGTTATTATATGAACAATGGCCGAACTCTCCACCAGGGGGAGCTCCTGAGCACATTTTTTCTCTGCCTGCTGCAGAAGAAGAGAGGAGGAAGCCAGCAGCAGAGCAGATAGCTCCATATGTTTTTCTAAGAGAGTGTTTTGACACATGTTCCAAAGCTTTAAAAGCTGATAACATAACAGACATTGAGTAAATGATTTTCTATGTTACTGTATGCTGCCAGATGACCTGAGAGTACCGTTTCCCTTTCTTTTGATGAAGAATCTCTGGTGAGTGTGTCTTTCTTAACAAGGGTGCTAAGCTAACTGTTAGTATGCAGCTTCATGCTAACAGTTAGCTTAGCACCCTTGTTAAGAAAGGCACACAAAAGACAATTACACTCACCAGAGATTATTCATCAAAAGAAAAGGAAACGGTACTCTCAGGTCATCTGGCAGCATACAGTAACATAGAAAATCATTTACTCAATGTCTGTAAGGTTAATCACATTTAGTTGCCTCAGAATCAGCTTTTAAAGCTTTGGAACATGTGTCAAAACACTCTCTTAGAAAAACATATGGAGCTCTCTGCTCTGCTGCTGGCTTCCTCCTCTCTTCTTCTGCAGCAGGCAGGGAACAATGTGCTCAGGAGCTCCCCCTGGTGGAGAGTTCGGCCATTGTTCATATAATAACATCATCCTTATTCTGTCTTATTCTGTCTTGTTTCTGTCTAATAAATTCTAATTACCTTGTCGTTGATTAGTTTTTACAGTACAATTCTGTGATAATGAGTGCTAATTTGTTTGTAATTAGAGCACATTATTTTGTAATGAAGCCTAATGTTAAATAAGAAGAGTTTGTTATGACCCTGATTTGTTACGTTTCATTCAAGGGTTAATAACACCATCCTTATTATGGCTTTATTCTGTCTTTGTTTCTGTCTAATAAAAATGATAAGTTCTAATTACCTTGTCGTTGATTAGTTTTTACAGTACAATTCTGTGATAATGAGTGCTAATTTGTTTGTAATTAGAGCACATTATTTTCTAATGAAGCCTAATGTTAAATAAGTAGACTTTGTTAAGACCCTGATTGGTCTTATAGGACTTATTAGAGTTTGTTGGGACCCTGATATGTTACGTTTCATTCAAGGGGTAATAAAACATCATCCTTATTGTGGCTTTATTCTGTCTTATTCTGTCTTTGTTCTTGTCTAATAAAACATTATAAGTTCTAATTACCAACACATTATTTCTTAATTATGGCTTTATTATGTCTTATTTTGTCTTATTAGTGTATTGTAAAAAAGGGTGGGACCGCTCACAGTGCGTCACTTTGTGCTGCACTGTGAGCTTGTAGAGCCGCTATTTTTGAACATTTCTGAAAATAGAAAATATTTATTCTCATAAATCTTCTATTCAGGGGGTCCCTCACACAAAACCTTTTCAACTGGTGGTCCGCGGACAATTTGGGGGTCCTTGACTGAAAAAAGTTTGAGAACCACTGGTATTTAAAGTATTGTAAAATAGAAACAACGTACTTGAGTAAATGCACTTTGTAACTTCTCAGCACTGGGTGTTCAGCTGCTAACAGTTAGTGTTATCAGCCTCCCCGTGGGGAGCTAGTAGGGGTGTATATTTTGGGAGCCGACAGGGGGACAGTGTGCAGAGTTAGACAACACTAAACACACACATACCTCCTGCCACCTGTTGGCCTTCCAGTCGGGACATCCTCTGGTTCGACAGGCCTTCTCCGTCCGGGGCCGCGCCGCGTGGCCGCAGCGCTCCTCCTCTACCTGGCTCTGGTTCTTCTGGTCCACACACACCACCTCCCGCTGCTTGGTGCCTCGACCACAGCTGACAGAGCACTGCAGAGGCAGGGAGAGAGAGAGACAGAGAGAGAGAGAGAAAGAGAGGAGGGAAGGGAGGTAAAAGGGTGGTGATGTTACAATCTTGTTCAGAATGTATAATCAGTGGTGGAAAAAGTACTTACCAGTACTTAAGTACACATATCAATACTGCAATAGGCCTATAGAAATACACTGTTAAAAAGTCTGGAATTCAACATTTACTGGATTAAAGTACAAAACTGAAACTGAAACATTTCAGATGACTCACATTATATGTGAGTCACATATGATTAAAACTATAATGGAATTTTGTTCAAAAAGAATATGACTGAAACTGTCATATGAACTGATCTGCATTGTCTGGTTTATTGCGACCGTAGGTCGCATTTACTACCAAAACCTCCACGGGCTGTCTGTGCGTCAGTCAGTGAGTCAGTCCGTCACACTTTTGCCCTGCTCATATCTCCACAACCGTTGCCCCCATCCATGCCAAATTTTGCACACACACTCCTTGACTGCCAAACTACAACCTCCAAGGACCCCCGGAGCCCCAGGGACCTCCAGGTCCCTGGGGGACCCCCAGATGTAAAAAATTACCAAATATGCTCACACGTCACACGTCACACTTTTTCCCTGCTTATATCTCCGCACCCGTTGACCCGATCCATGCCAGATTTTACACACACACTCCTTGCCTGCCAAACTACAACCTCCAAGGACCCCCGGAGCCCAAGGGACCTGGGGACCCCCAGATGTAAAAAAAGACCAAATGTGCAAAAATGACCAAATGACCACCCCAACGGGGCTGCTCACGGGGAATTCCCGGGGACCACCGACTCCTGGTGCTCCAGAACGGATGCAAAAGTGGTGGCGCCCCCAGTGGAGGACCCCCTGCCACTGCAGCGCACATAAAATGCCGTAACTCGGGCTAGGAGCGTCCGGGAGAGCCGGGAATGGTACCTATTCGTCCGCCAAGGCAACGCGGAGACCCCACCCCTCATTTCTCACATGGCCCTATTCTAGCGCCACCTTCAGGCCGATTTTTAAAACACATTTTTGGACACTGCTCCTACAGTTTTTGCCCTAAAATCACGAATATCACTACACAGCATGTCTACACTCATGTCATCAACATGGATCAGGAAGATTTTGCAAAAACAAATTTTTGCCCTATTTGTGGAGATAAGCCACCTACGGTCGCTTATCTCCCGATTAGGGAGTCTTACTGGTACTCATATTTTGTAGTGATGACCTAGTGTTTCCTGTTTTTCCTTGTTAATGTTACTTGACTTGTCGTGACCTCACTGTGATTAGTTATGTTCTCCACCTGTGTCTTGTTAGTCTTTCAGCCAATCATGTGTTTTAAACCATTCAGTGTTCCCTTGTCAGGTTATAGCTAGTGTTAAAGTCAATGCACACTGCTGCGTTTTTTTTGGCCGAATATAGGAGGGAATTTCAGAGCACGTAAATAAAGAAATCAACTTCACGTTATGTCAATCACGTTTGCACACTGCCGCCCGTTTCATATTTGGGTCCCTTGCTCTCTCTCTCTCTCTCTCTCTCTCTCTCTCTCTCTCTCTCTCTCTATCTCTCTTTCTCTCATTGCCCTGAAAAACGTATTTTGCTAACAAAAAAACGCAGCAGTGTCTAACCAGCTTTACTGTTTGCTGTATTGCCACTTGGAGTTTGTTATTAAATCACTATTGATCAACTTCCATCTGCCTGCCTGCCTGCCTGCCATGTTCTGCTTCTGAGTCCTCCACTTCTGCCTCACACTGTGACAGAAACTAAATCAAAATGTGCTGTCAAAATGAGCACTGCAACAGAATAACATGCAATCTGGAGTTCTGGCTTCCAAGTTTGTTTGTTGAAACCAGCAGGGAGGTTATAGGCCTGGTGTAGCTGGCTGACTTATCAACCACAAAAAGGGGTGTTGCACCAAATTCTGGGCCCTGGGTACAAGGATTCACTGCGGGCCCCCGCACAATTATTTTGTGCAATTATTTTGTCACAGCGCGGCACCGAGTGCAGCGCTGCGAGCTTGTAGATCTGCTAGTTTTAAGTCTGAATATTTCAAATCCTTCTATGTTTCTATACTGTATCAGTGGTGCTCAAACCTTTTCATGTAAAATGATATGTATTTGGCCACGGACCCCCCATCTCAAAATATCTAGATCCAGGGACCACCCCCAGAAGCAAAATTTGAGTTACAAACGTTCGCTCTATAAATACATATATTCAAAGATTTGCACACATTTTCACGACTTTGTCAAAAAGAGCAGATCTACAAGCTTGCAGTGCGGCACTCGGTGCCGCGCTGTGAGCTTGTATATCGGCTATTTTTCAGTAGTTAAATAATCAAGGCCCCTCCATCTTTGGCCCTAGTAACTCAGTCCACCCCCCACCCCCCCCCCCCCCCCCCCCCCCCCCCCCCCCCCCTTGTGACGCCCCTGCTTATCAACCACAATCACATTAAACTGCCCAGCGGCCACCAAGGAAACCAGAGAAGGAAGAAATAGCAAACGGAGAACACCCCCCCACATGCAAAGGGTTTGTCAGGCAAGGCCATGGGATTTACACTGAAAATACCCAAACACAAACGTTTCTTCTTCAACTAATCCCCCCCCCGAAAAACGAAAAGAAAAGCGCTGGGTCATCAGCCCTCAGCTGTTGCATCTCATGGCCAAGGGAATGCGTCCATGCACACAAGTCCAGGGAGATAAACACATGGATTTGGACTTTTTTAAAAGGATCTGTTAAACAGCCATGCGGGTGGGCTGAGGCCAAGCTATCTGATGAGTAAACAGAGGAATTATAACGTCTAAAAGTCCCCGTCGACAGGTGTGTGGGGGGGGGGGGGGGGGGGGGTGAGAGAGAGAGAGAGAGAGAGAGAGAGAGAGAGAGAGAGAGAGAGAGGGGGGGGGGGCAGTGGTGGAAAGTAACTAAGTACATTTACTTAAGTATACTTTTAAGTACATACTTTTACTTCTACATCCCAGAGACAAATGTTGTAAGTTTACTCGTTACTTTTGTAGATTGATTATTGTTCCAAAACATACATCAACCACTAGTACTTCACCCTATACATTCCGGCCATTTGAAAATAGCTAACCTTATAGTTACGATGCTTTGTGAGCTTGTAGATCTGCTATAATAAAATATTTGTTTATACATTTGAGAACTTGAAATGGGACATCATTCTGCATAATGAGAACTTTCTAATTTTGGTACTTTTAAGTTCATTTTGATGCCAATACTTTTTGTACTCCGGAGTTCCGGACATTTACTTGTAACAGAGTATTTCTCCACCACAGACAGACTAATCTCTCGAGAACAGATTCTCTGATGCCATGCAAAGGAACAAAAACAGAGAGGGCGCTGTTTTACCCTTTTCTTTGACGATGGCCAGCCAGATTGCAGACAGACAGACATAGAATAGAGACAGACAGAAAGAGAGAGAGAGAGAGAGAGAGAGAGAGGAGGAGGAAGAGAGCATATTATGCAGAGAGGACCCTAGCCTAGATCCATGTGCATCACACGGCTAGACAGTCATCTGGTTCCAATAAGTAGAAATGCTTCAGGAAAGCTCGAAAGAAGGAGGAAAAAAATCCAACAAAGAATAAAAAACAGCCTCTCATGAAAGCCTTGAAAAGAGGCCCATGCATGGCTGAGACAGTTGGATGAATATATTCTAGCCTCTCCTCTTGTTCCTCCACAAGGCCAGACAAGCAATTAGGGGTGCAAGCTATTTTCTGCCCTCGGCGAGCGAGAGCCCCAAAGCACAAAGCCGGCACTCCGAACTGGGGTGCCAGAATCAAGTACACAAGACGAGAAAAAGGCGGGCTTGTCGTTTTTCTTTTCTTATGCCATATTTTCCGGCCCAGATAATACGCATAATATTGCATTGTCCTCTAATTATGATCCCAGCAAATCTTGCGTAACACAGAAACCGCACGCACTTTGCTGTGCCGTGGTGGCCTCGACTTTGGTCGTATCAGTCTACAAACGGCTCTGCGGATAGAGACGTATAAGCTGCTTTTTTTGGAGGCATTTCTCAATGTGTTGTTGTTTTTGTTTTGTTTTTTCCTTCCTAGCAGGCTATAGCACAAGCTTTATCATCAATCTCTCTCTTTGTATTCTTTTTCCTAACGACACCTCCATGATGGCCTAAAGAGACGCATTTGAGCAAAACCCATCGGTGAGTAAACTCTCCTCATGAACACACGATGGAAACAGCGGTGGAAGTAAGTAAGTAAAAGTATCAACATTGCAACGTAGAAATGCTCTGTTAAGAGTAAAAGTCCGGGATTCAAAATTGACTTGAGTCAAAAGTGCAAAAGTATTGGTGTCAAAATATGATGCTATAAGTACTAAAAGTAGAAATACTCACGGTGCAGTGTCCCAATGCACTGTGAGCTTGTAGATCTGCTATTTTCAAATGGCCAAAATGTATAATAGGGCTTAGTGGGTAATATTTTGTAATAACAATCAAAATGTACAATGTTAGTAATAACTCAAATCAAATAATTGTAGTAGAGTAAAAGTGCAGTATTATGCATCTGAGATGTAGTGGAATAGAAGTAAAAAAATTGTAAATACTCCAGTAAAGTAAAAAATACTTCAAAATAGTACTTAAGTACTTGAGTAAATGTACTGAGTTACTTTCCACCAGTGGTTCTCAACAGGCCGCGACCCCCAAAATAATCATATTTTAACTGGGGACCCCCCAACCCTGATGACTAAGAGTTGAGGCATTACATTTTGTATAACACGGTTCTATTGTGAAAATAGCAGATCTACTGTACATGCTATTTTCACAATTTCTGCCTCTAATATTTGACAGTTTGGCCAATGTTTAATTTGTCATTTTAGAGGTATTATTAAAAAGTCCTTAAAAGGTCACTTTAGAAATGTGCAGATACCCTCTATACACTTAAACGTTATGTTGGTGTGTTTACTGTTGAGTGAGAAAACAATGTTGCACATTGAGTTAAATCATCTGGGGACCCCCCAAAATAATTTGGGGACCCCTCCTGGGGGTCCTGACCCACAGGTTGAGAACCACTGCTTCACACCACTGCTCAGGTGTACACAATGGAAACAACGAGCCTTCGGGTGTGTTTTGCGTATCCTCCGTTTGCCGTTTTAACTCGTCGTACAGCCGCAGGCTATACTTTACAAATGTCAATAAAATGTTACAGTCAATCAAACAGTAAAGTCCTGCATGTTAATTGAACCCCTTAAACCCCTAGGGTCCCAATTCTAAGCCTGTCATAATAGCGAGAGAAGAAGATTTAGCACACGACCGACCCAGTCGTGTTACGACGTGTTTGCGAACTGGTAGATCGGCGAGGGGATTTGATGTAGAGGGGAAAAGCAGACGACCCAACTCAACGAGTATAACAGGATTTAAGTGCTGAGGTCGGAGAGTGTAAAAAATTAACTATTTCTACCCATTTGTGTTAAATTAACAATTGATTTTACAATATAAATTGGGGTCTCCGAGATAGAAATACAGTACCATTAAACGGGGGTAGCCTAATGCAAGTCAAACTGGGGGTTCTTGAAATTAAAATGGTTGAGAATCACTGCTAGAGCCGTAAAAATCTTCTCCAATGGGGGTCCCTGGCATATCTTTTCAAATGCGGGCCGAACCCCCATTTGAAAAGATATGCCAGGGACCTGGGACCCCCATTAGAGAAGTTTGTGCGGGCTAATAAGGGAGTCAATTTGGGGGTCCTTGACATGACAAAGTTTGAGAACCACTGTTTTATAACCAGTGTACCTATTTGAACCCTTTCAAACTAGAGAGACACACCTCCTGCCTTTTTTCTAAGCACACACACGCACACTCATACATAGTAATTACAGAGGCATTTTAAACACAGGGCATGCAGGCTCAGCTGACTGGGAGGGGGGGGGGGGGGGGGGGGACATCAAAGGCCAGAGGGGACGGGGGGGACGGGGGGGACGGGGGGCTGAGTGACTTGAACCTGAGAGGAGCGCGGGACGGCCAGAGAGGAGGAACTCAAGAGCAGGCACGTGCACACATAGACATCAAAGAGGGCTTCTTGGAGGTCTGCTATTTTCGATACAGCATTTCACCAAAAGGCCCTTTTACGAAACTTCAGCCCCTGCCTCTCCAACATTCTCTGCACGTCCCTGCTCATGAGATATCCACTGCAAACGACGCTTCGCTCCAAAAGAAATGATAACAGCCCTGCTGCGCTCTGCGTGACTCCCCCAGCCCCGCAGCGCTCGCACACACACACACACACACACACACACACACACACACACACACACACACACACACACACACACACACACACACACACACAGGCAAACATGGTGGAGGGGGGGGGGCAATGGTGGAAAAAGTACTCACATTTTGTACTTAAGTAAAAGTATCAATACTGCACTGTAGATGTACTCCATTACAAGCAAATATCCAGAATTCAAAATGTACTAGAGTAAAAGTACGAAAGTATCGGCATCAAAAAGTACATAAAGTGCCAAAAGTAAAAGCGCAAAATGTTTGAAAATAGCAGATCTACAAGCTCACAACGCATTGCCTCGGAATAAAATAGCGCTAAGGTGGTCTATGTATGTTTTATAATATTATAATTTATATCTGCAAAGTAACTAGCAACTAAAGTTTTCAAATAAATGTAGTGAAGTGAAAAGTACAATATTTGGATCTGAGATGTAGTGGATTAGAAGTATTGGAAATTGGATATACTCAAGTGTTGGATATAACTCAAAAGTGTATACTTAAGTACACTACTTGAGTGAATGTACTTAGTTACTTTACACACCACAGGGGGGGAGGGGGAGGAAGAGGAAGAAGAGGCGGAGGAGAGGGGTTGAGAGATGACTATAACCCCTCCTCACTGCTGTAAAAAGAGGGAGGAAAAAAAGCAGAGAGAAGAGGAGGAGGAGGAGGAGGAGGGAAAAAAACAGGCGAGGAGTGGAGGAAAAAAAAGGAACTCAAAGCCATACGGGCTCTCTCTCGGGGTGGTGGGTGCCTCCCAGACCCAGAGCTCATCATGGTCGGCGGAGTTTGAGCGACGAGGGAAAAGACGAAAACCGTACGGCCGGCCGGCCCCCACAACCCACCCACCCCCCCCCGACCACTGGGACACACCACCACAGTCATCTGTCAGCCATTAAGTTGACTGAGGGACTGGTTTAAACGGCGACAGGCAGAGAGACCCTGGCACAACGGGGACGGTGGACAGGACCAGAGGACAGCTTCGACCTTTTTGAGAGGGAGAGAGGAGGGCGAGGGTTCTGGGCTGTTAGGGGGGTCTGGGGGGGGGGTCTCTACTTCAACACTCTGCTGCCCTTGCTGCTTCATCACTCACACACTCAGGTATCAGGTAAGACCATTTATCTTAACAAACTACAAGTGTAATGTCTTGCTGATGCTCTATTGCAGTGGTTCTCAACCTGTGGGTCGGGACCCCCAGAGGGGTCCCCAAATTATTTTGGGGGGTCCCCAGTTGATTAACTGTTTTCTCACTCAAACAGTAAACAAACCAACATGAACTTTAAGTGTAGACGGTATCTGCACATTTCTAAAGTGACAATTTAAGGACTTTTTAATACATCTAAAATGACAAATTAAACATTGGCCAAATGGTCAAGTATTAGAGGCAGAAATTGTGAAAATAGCAGATCTACATGCTCACAACGCCTCGCAACAATAGAACCGTGTTACAGAATGTAATGCCTCAACTCTTAGTGCTCGTCAGTGTGTGTGTGTGTGTGTGTGTGGGGGGGGGGGGGGGGGTCCCCAGATAAAATAAGATTATTTTGGAGTCGCAGCCTGAAAATGTTGAGGACCACTGCTCTATGGGGGGAGGGGGGGGACTAACGATTGATTGGGGGGGTAGGACAGACTGAGAATTTGCCAGGTAAATGCTGAAGGGTGTGGCTGTTATTTGGTGTCCTGTTTTTATGGGTTGCAAATAAATATCAGTTTTTCTATATGTTTACAAAGTGTTTACAACGTGTGGCTTGTAGATTGGTCATGTGAGCTGTTTTTGAAATAGGATTTTGTGATAATGTATCTTTGTATGTTTGGGTGATCATGTTTCTCTTTTGGATCTTGAGCTGTTTAACGTTTATGGCCACTTTTAACGATACTTTAATGGGCTTTGTTTGTGGAATAGTGGAATTCCCCCGGAAATTGCTCCAATAACATTTTGAAATTGGCTGAGAAAATCACATCCAATTGGAATATAAAACGTCCTTGGGAAAAAGGCCATGCCCAAAACCAAGGAGCCACGTGGGAAACTAAATTCTCCTGAGATAAGATTTTCCCTACCAGGTGGTAACAGCTCTTAATTTACCATGATTAGGGTGGGTTAAATCTAGCATAAGCCGGTGAGGGTCATCTGTGCATAATATGGATTACTAAATGGAATAACAGTTGCAGAGAGAACTTGCCACAGTGTTGAAAGTTCAACAGAGATGTAAAGCAGAAACAGGAGATAAGTGACACTTTGACCATTTACTGCTTCTTTCTAAAAGCTAGCCCAGTGCATTGTTGGTTCTGCTTCATGCTTTTAAGCAGCATTCCTGCTTTGCTAGAGTTTCATGGTTCTGGCACACTTAAGGTAATTCATTGCCAAAACACATCCCGCTAATTCATGTTTATACTGAGTGGGGAATAAAGTTTTGACCGTGCAACAAATTGGAGGCAGAGCTGATTCAAAGGTGGCAGATTTCAATGGATTCAAAACACAATCCTAAATTCAAAAGTGATTTCTTGTGAGGATACATTGAGACAGTATACACGCACCCTAGCATCCCTGTTCTAGACAAGCAAAAAAGGAAGGGGCCTAGTATAGACCTTTGAGGGAACCCGGTCAACCAAGTACAATATCGTCACTGTCTGGCCAAAACCTCTTAACTCCATTGTTGAGGTTTTAGAATTTTTGGCATAAATCAGGGCTATTGAACACCCTTTACATCTGAATGTTGGTTAAAATAATATTGAACCAATGGAAAGTAGTAAAAAGTGCTCGGGACAAAACCTCCAAACTCCACACTTTCTGCCAAAACCAGCTAACTCCACCCGATTGGCCCTCTCTATTTTTCATAAATATGTGCTATTGAACACCCTTTATGTCTGTGTGTTGGTTAAAATAATATTGAACCAATGGAAAGTAGTAAAAAGCCCTTCGGTCAAAACCTCCTAACTCCACTTGAGCTCATTTTCCCGAAAATGAGCATTTTGGAGTTAGGAGGTTTCGGCCCGACAGCAGAGATATATAAGGTTTAAATGGTTATGATTTATGAATGATCAAAAAAAGATTTTTGTATTGCTTTTTCTTTTCTTTTTACCATCGAGAGCTTTGTCTAGGACTGGCGAGCAGCACCCTTGAGATGACCCCACCCACTCCATCACTGTGAATAGGTAGGCTACTGGTGCACATGGAAGCATTTATGCAGTGGAATGCAAATATACACGTATAGTGGAATGGATATATGCATGTCTTTATACAGTGGAATGGAAATATACAGTGGTGGAAAAGGTATTGACATTTTAGGTAAAAGAGTCAATACTGCGATGTAGAAATACAAGTTACAAGTAAGCGTCTGGAATTTAAAATGTACATGAGTAAAAGTACTAGAGTATTGGTTTCAAATGTACTTAAAGTACCAAGTAGAAAGGACTCATTAGGGTGCCCACACACCAAAATACCTAGAGTGGAATCCACCAATGCTTTTCAATGAGAATCGAGCGTATTTTGCAGAAATCCTCTACTGGCAAAATGCACTCCATTCTCATTGAAATGCATTGGCGGATTCCACTCTAGGTATTTTGGTGTGGGGTGCCCTTGCACCAAAATACCTATGAGAGTGGAATCCGCGTTCCGCCAATGCATTTCAATGAGAAGGGAGCGTTTTTTGCAGAAATCCTCTGCTGGCATGAAACCGCTTCACTCTCATTGAAATGCATTGGCGGAACGCGAATTCCACTCTCATAGGTATTTTGGTGTGAGGGCACCCTTATGCAGAATTTGTGTGTGTTTTCAAATGTATAAAAAATCTTTTGAAAATAGCAGATCTACAAGCTCACATTGTGAGCTTGTAGATCGGCTAAGTATATCATCCTGAAGTGGTTAAAGAGGAGTAAAAGTATAATATTTGCCTCTGAGATGTAATGGAGTAGAAGTAAAATTACAGGAAATTGGAAATACTCCAGTAAAGTAAAAATACCTCAAAAGTGTACTCAAGTACAGTACTTGAGTAAATGTACTTAGTTACATTACACCACTGGTAATAATCCACCTCTCAGATGGAGGGGGAATTCCACCAGAATACTGTTTACTGGGATTAGATATAAATGTTACTGGGCTCACTGAGGCATTGTCATGAATGTATTTTATTATTATGGGCAAAAACACACAGTGCATGTTTAATTTAATTCATTTTTTTATGATGACTGGCAAAGAAACATAAATGTAAAAAGAAGATACTGTAAAATGCAGTTTTTAACATTCATGTCTGACATGATAGTTACTAGATATTACTAAGACAGTACTATAATACATGCATTATTTAAAGGCCCACTTCACCTCTGGTACAACCAGATCTTATTTTATTGTTGTTTGGGACACGATCAACACAATCCTGAGTTATTTTTTGTGTTCAATCTGTGTTTTGAGATATTTTAGTATTTCAGCATGACCAGTGATGCATTTTGCATCATATGATGCAGCATGATGATGCAAAATTCATCATATGATGCAAAATGCATCACTAGTCATTCTAAAATACTAAAATATCTCAAAACACAGATTGAACACAAAAAATAACTCGGGATTGTGTTGATCGTGTTCCAAACAACAATAAAATAAGATCTGGTTGTCCTAGAGGTGAAGTGGCCCTTTAATTAGTCCCTAGTCCTTTGACAATTTTAGTTATCAAACAGATTTTTGTCAATTCTATCATAGGTAAAAGTCTGTTCACACTGGGAGCGATTATTTTGTGCGATTAATCCACATTAATTTATACTGCTGTTTGTGTTATAAGCACACACACACACACACACACACACACACACACACACACACACACACACACACACACACACACACACACACACACTGAGCGTGATTATAACGAGGTAACATAATCATTTTCCAAAACCAGGTAGATTTTTTTTATCGCAAACAAAACCATCAACCTCATTGAACGGAGGCATCAGCAAAAAAAAAAAAAAAAAAAAAGTTTGGCGTGAGATAATTGCGTAGCTTTTTCGCAATTGTTTATTCGTGTTGCTCCCTAGCGTGTAATGACGTTTAATTAGGGAAACACTCACTTTAACGATAATGACCTAAAAACACTTTTGCTGTAACATCAACAACACTACGTTTACTGGTTAGGAATGCATGAGTGCCAAGGTGGAATTCTGCTCACATACTGCAGTGCATGCAGACTGCTGGCATGTGCAAGTCAATGGTAATGCCAAGCATATGTTAAGCATGGTTATAGGTTGACTCTTTTTAAAGCAGGGGTCCTAAAACTTTTCAATTTCAAAGACCCCAAAGTTCCGTGGCCATCAGGAGAACCAAGGACCCCCATAACTCAGAGGCTGTATACATGGAATCAAATCTCTGAGTTAGAAACCTGTAAGGGTACATTTTGCTTCCTAATTATCAATAGGTTAGCTGGGGACCCCCTAACCTCCCTCAAGGGTCCTTGGGGGTCCCTGGACCCCCACTGTAAGAACCACTGCATTAAAAGGAAGCTGGAGAAGCAACATGAACTAATATATAATAGCCAAGGTCAAGAGTTTCAACAACAGCTATCTTCTTATTATGGTCAAATGAGCATTATACAAAATCACAACAGGCTCAGCTCTTATGCCTTATCTTAAAGGCCTGTCCATACTGTCTCTGACCACCAAACCTTTCGTCAGAAATGTCCGGTTCAACTACAAAATGCCGTCACTCACATCTTCTGAAAAGCATTACCCCAAATTAGAGTTAAGCTGCACGTCGGAATGTCGGAACTCTCCGACGAAAAGTTCAGTGGTCGGCGATAGTATGGACAGGCCTTTAAGTTAATGCATAAGAGCTGGTACTTAAGTAAATACAGCCCAACATATTACACAGGCCTAAACTAATGTATATCAAGGCCAAATGACAGTGGGGAATTTGATTAAGTTGAACACCGTGACATCTGGCAGTTGGTAATTGGTATGAGTGTATGGATTCAAGATTAAAGCTGCAATCTGGAACTTGGTAGAGTATGTTAATGCAATATACATTAACTAGAAATTGAGGTATTTTGACATGGTGTCAGGTAGTAGGACACCTACTGGCTGAGCAGGGATTTACATCTTGGCCAACAAAACATAATACAATATTAAGATTTTAATGATATATGAACCCTTGTTGTAAATAAAACAAAGTTGTCCTTTAAGGTATAATATGTTAGTGTCATTAGTATAAACACGCTCTGACATTGACCGCGCGGCCCAATGACCAGTGGCCACGTTAGAGGTCAGATGGGTGGGCTTTTTCCCCAAAAAAATCAAGCGAGCCCTGATCCAGAAAACAAGGCCGGGAGAACAACTGAGTTACGTATCGCAGCTTTTTTTTTTTAAGATGACAGTACTGAGAATGGGTGGAGGGTGGAGTGGAGTGGGGCAGGGGCGTCACACCAAATTCTGGGCCCTGGGTACAAGGATTCACTGCGGGCCCCCCATGAATGTTAACTATTGAAAAATAGCAGATATACAAGCTCACAGCGCGGCACCGAGTGCCGCGCTGCGAGCTTGTAGATCTGCTATTTTTGAAAAATCGTGAAAATGTGTGCCAAAAGAAACCTATGTTTCCATGTCAGTGATGCTCAAACTTTTTCATGTGAAGGACCCCCCCCCATCTCAAAATATTTAGTTCCAGGGACCCCCAGAATCAAAATTTGAGTTACAAATGTTCACTTAAAAAATACATATATTCAAAGATTTGCGCACATTTTCACGACTTTTTCAAAAATAGCAGATCTACAAGCTCGCAGCACGGCACTCGGTGCCGCGCTGTGAGCTTGTATATCTGCTATTTTTCACTGGTTAAAGCAGTCAATAACTCTAGGCCTTTAAAGATGACAGTACTGAGAAGAGAATGGGAGTGGGGCGGGGGGCTGGAGGAGAGATAAAGCGGTGGGGAGTCGACACATGGTCACGGAACATGCAGGCTCCTCTTCTCTGTTCAAGGTCCTGTTTTTTTTAATTTTTTGCGGGGGGAGGTTTTCAAAGACGAGAAGTCAAAACAACACATGTCCTGCAGGATGGGAACAGCTGGTGTAAGAGCAGAGCTAGCTGTGTGTCTACAAGCAGGGGCGTCACAAGGCGGGGGAAAGTGGGACTGAGCTACTAGGGCCCAAGGTGGAGGGGCCTTAATTATTTTCTACTTTAGCTATTGAAAAATAGCAGATATACAGCTCACGGTGCCGCGCTGCGAGCTTGTAGATCTGCTATTTTTGAAAAGTCGTGAAAATGTGTGCAAATCTTTGAATAGCCTATATATTTTTTTAAGCGAACATTTGTAACACAAATGTTGCTTCTGGGGGGGTCCCTGGAACTAAATATTTTGAGATCAGGATCTAAAAACTCGCAGTGCGGCACGCTGTGAGCTTGTAGATCTGCTTTTTTTCAATAGTTAAAGCGCAAAATATTGCGTAATAATAATGCGTTCCAACTTCCCAGTCTAAATGGGTTGAACCCCCTCCTCCCCCTATGAAGAACATTCATGGGGCCCCGCAGTGAATCCTTGTGCCCAGGGCCCAGAATTTGGTGTGACACCCCTGATTACAAGAGTCAAGAGATCTCAGATCCATCGAAGACAAATCTCCACCGCCCACTACTGCTGGAGAGTAACCAAGTACATTTACTCAAGTAACCAACTTCAGTAGCATTTTTAGGTACTTTTTACTACATTTTGACACTTTGAACTTCTACTCTCGAAAGTATCTTGGAGGCAAATAGAGTACTTCTTTTACTTCACTACAGTTACTTACAAGTTACTTTATAAATTTAGATTACGAAACATGCAATAACCAATGAAGCCGTATTGAACACGACGTCGTCTATTTGAAAGTAGCAGAACTACAAGCTGACAATGCACCAACGTTGCGACACGTTGTGAGCTTGAAGATCTGCTTATTTCTGAATGATTTTACATGTTGACTTATGTACACTTTTGTACTTTTACTCAAGTAGAACTTTGAACACAGGGATTTTACTTGTAACAGAGTATTTCTACATTGTGGTATTGCTACTGTTACTTAAGTAAAACATCTGCATACTTCTTACACCGCTGATCACCGACCCCCCCACACACTCAAGTACGAGCTAGCGTTACACCCTGTCTAAACTAGTCCATACCTGATCCAATCTGGTATGCACTCACTTTGAACCGCGCAGATTATCATGTAATGTCACCGACACGATCCAACGTGAAGCGAGTTAAGGGCAAAAATGTGTATTCAGAAGAAAAGCCGCAATAATGATGGCGACTCGCTGATTTTGCAGTTTCATTCATTGATGGATCACGAGGATTGACAGGGACATAGTCTTAAAGGTTAATCCTTACTCATACAGTGTTGCACGCTAGCGTTGTGCGCTGAAAACTGCTGATCTACAACAGTGCTTCTCAAACGTTTCCATGTCAAGGACACGCACATTAATATGTGTTTAGCCGCAGACCCCCATCTGAAAATATTGTGCCAGGGTTATTTCTATCATTAAAATATAAAATAGAATATGAAGATTTTTACAAATAGCATACTGTATTCCAATTAGGGTTAGGGTTGATTGAAACTCATTTTGATTCTATATTTCGAAACAAATTTTTCTGGGGACCCCCCGGGACATTCTCAAGGACCCCACAACAACGCAACACCAGTGCACAACGAAG
Organism: Nannobrachium achirus; assembly: GCF_963921795.1. Taxonomy (NCBI): domain Eukaryota; kingdom Metazoa; phylum Chordata; class Actinopteri; order Myctophiformes; family Myctophidae; genus Nannobrachium; species Nannobrachium achirus. Next base: position 38,302,032 of record NC_137820.1, read on the forward strand.
TCTTAAGGCCCGTCCACAACAATACAACTCCTTTCAACTGCAACTCATTCCAACTCCTCGCAAACCATTATGGCACCTGGTCGGCAACTGGTCAATCCAGAACCGCTGCGATTTCTTGCAACTGGTTGCAAAGTTGTGACTATTTGCATGGGTGAAGTATTATTCCATAATCTTTGTCAGTTTACTTCTGGACATACTGCTACAGGAGCTGCATGCAGTCTGTTTCTGATTGCGAACTAAAACGAACAGTCTGCAAAAAAGAAAAAGAAATATCTGCGCTCGGTGCCAAAGCTATGCCTCTGGCGTCCTCCAGAAGACTCAAATAAACAGTCTTTGAGTGGGCATATAGAGTTTCCCCAACACGGTTTTTCTTTTTTAAGTCAACAGCACTCAAAAAGAAGATAAACCGAGAAGCCATAAGTCAACAGGGAATGACAGAGCGACATGGTTCCTCCGTCTGTCCAAACATTCACCGGGGGCCTTACTTCTTTTTTTTTTCCATGACCATGTTATACCAGACAACCGGGGGCCTAGTGAAGAGAGAGTTATTGGTGTCAGAGCGTTTTAAGGAGAAAGCAGATGAGGCATAAATGTATTAAGAAGTGACCTTTGGCAAAAAAAAAACATCCCCAGTGCTAACAACTCCCTCTTCCTGTTAAATTCCTCCCGGCTGTCTCTCATTTCTCATTAATAAAAAACAGCTTGCATGTCAACTGCGAGAAATGGGCAATATCTGAGAAATGTTGACGATTAAGACCAAGGCCGTGCGACATATTTACACATATCTGACTTTGAATTTTAAAAAACAATGCAACACTACTTTATATAGATGCTTGATTAGGAAAGGAGAAGAGACTCGTAAATGTTGCTTTAGAACTAAACCGAAACGCCACACCTGTTCTGTATGGTTCTCATTAACACATAGCCCCAAGCACAACACTGTTTACTGCAATAGGTTTTTATGGGGGAATGATATGGCGCTGATACAGACATATGGAGATGTATTCATTTTCGCCATTATGTCTTCAAAAACACGTGTAATATTCTCACCGCACCAGTGTTGATTTTGATAGCACATTTTGATTTGCATAGTCTTTTGAATAAAATGTAATTTACATTTTGTCAACTGAAAGGTTTTAGTTTTGTCTAGCTTTGGTCGGCCAAGATTTTTGTCAACTAAATCTACAATTGATTTAGTCTTAAAAATATATTTTCACCTTGATGGCGTTGTAATGCATGATTTTACACTTGGTTGCATGCTGAATATAGCCAATCTACAAGCTCACCATTTTCAGAGTGCAACACCCGAGCGCAACCAAACATAAAATGACTTGTCTTTTAGTTCTACTGGATCTCTTCTCCACTAGTCCCTCCCTAACATTTTAGCCTAGTTTTTTATTTGTTGACTGAATTGTCAATATATTAGTCATAGTTTGTCATCATAGCTTAGTTTTTTAGTTTTTGTCAGTAGTAAGATTTTCGTGTACAGATGTCTTTATTAGTTAATCAATCGCAGCACATCAAAAGTTGGTTTAACGATTAAATAGCAATCAAGGACTCATATCATAGAATATATTTCCCAGCTGCTCTTACAGTAGCGTGCAATTTGTATAATCTAACCCCGAAGGATGATAACTTGATGGATGAGCGCCTGATCTTTCTGTCAAATTGCCAGTCATTTCAAAACACGCAAGCGGAGGAGAGTGTGCTGAGTGTGCAGCTTTTTGACGAACGGACACCCGGGAACTTCCTGGCCATCTGTGGGCCAGCATGCTCCACAACTATAGGCGCTCCGGACGAACAAGTAGAACCAGACACAATGGACTGAGAGCTGGGCCTATAGCTGGCTCACGTGGAACGTAACAGAACAGAACTATGCATTCCTGTAGATGTATACAGTAGCTGCTTGTATGCTTTGTCATGTGTGATGTGATGACGTCATCAAACGATAAAGTCGACTTCAACTCAACTTTTTACTAAGTTGAGTCGACTTGCAAAAATCACAAGTCATTAATGCCCTATCGTGTAGTAGACCTTCCTCAGGCATGGCAGTTACTGTCGGGCAGAAACCAATTATATCCATTATTTCAAATGTTATGTAATTTTCTGCCGTACTTCAGGGTGTCAAACAAAAGTAAGAGCTTGTAGATCAGCTATTTTCACTATTCAACTTTGTTTTTTTGGACACAGAAAGTTTTCACATGGATACTGTATTGTTTATAATACAAACAGAACAGCAGGACTGCCAGCGCAGTGTATCTTTTATAAGAGAAAGATTTCAAAGTCATACTTAAAAGGGTCACACTGGCATGTTTAGCCATTGACTGTATGATTCACACTGGCTATCCTCGAAGCTGACCAACCATTTTCAAAGCATACCATAGTTTGTTTTATTTTCAAGGAAGGATTGACAAGGAGTTAGTGAGGGTGTTTAATAGAAGCTTTTTATTTTTTTGGTGGTGTCCGCTTTGGATGTCGTGTCCCGGTTGTTATGTAAAGGATAATAAATAAAATCCACACACCAAATATTTCCTCCCAAAGCCATTCATTTCTAGCCTGGTCCCAGCCTGTTCACTTCGTTCCACCATCTGTTTTGTCTCTCCGCATCACAGTCTGGAAATTACTCAGTTGACTCTCATTTCTGAACGTCCGTTGTGACGTAGCGAGGTCGTTGCTGATTGGGTGTTGTTCCAACGAATCAGAGTAGGGTTAGGGTAGCTACGTCATCAGCCAGCCAATACAGACTGGTTGGTGTATTTGTCCCGCCCCGCACCACAGACCAATCGGAAGCCACAGTGGCTGGAAAGCCACGTGGTGTTGTTCCAACTAATCAGAGTAGGGTTAGGGTAGCTGCGTCATCAGAAAGCCAATACACACTGGTGTGTTTGACAGACATCACAAAAGACCAATCGGAAGCTACGGCTGTGTGAATCCCGCTTCTATGTCCCACCTCCGCTTGGAGATAGGAGGCTTTCCAGACTGTGATGCGGCGAGAGAAAAACAGATCGCGGAACGGAGCAAACAGGCTGGCAACCAGGCTAATTAATTTCAATACGGTATGAGAATCAAAACTCGCTGAGACTTTAAACTCGCTGGAGATCAGCCAATGTCAGACATTGACCAGTTATAAGTAAGACGCCCGTGCTGAAACAACAGAGACTGACACAATATGTCCATATATGGGCATTCCCAGATATGGGCATAAAAGGGACAAGGACGGAATTAATTTGCAAGTGTGACTCGCATTGCGACAACCACAACTGGTTATCATGAGACTGACACAATATGTCCATATATGGGCATTCCCAGATATGGGCTTAATATTGATGACATGAGAGATCTTGGCCATATATGGAGCGTGACATGAGGTGTGGCAGACAGACATGATCTGCAGGTTGTCATACTAAATGTGACCGACGGGCGGACAGACATGATCTGCAGGTTGTCATACTAAATGTGACCGACGGGCGGACAGACATGATCTGCAGGTTGTCATACTAAATGTGACCGACGGTCACAATAGGTATTAAAACATAATAACCAGTAAGACTCCCTAATCGGGAGATAAGCGACCGTTGGTCGCTTATCTCCACAAATAGGCCAAAAGTTTGTTTTACCAATTATTACACTCTATGTGAACATTTACATCAACAAATCCCAAGTACTATGCAGAACGACCCATTTCAAGTTTTTAATGTACAACAATATTTAGAAAATAGGTCTCCAAGCTGACAGTCCTCGTCCCTTATATTCCCATAGGTTATATGGAGATCTCAGTGTTTGTCAGTCCTTGTTCATTTATGCCCATATATGGACATCTCTATATCTACTGTAACAGTCCTTGTCCCTTTATGCCCATATATGGAGATCTCTTAACTGTAAGTCCTTGTCCCTTTTATGCCCATATATGGATATTCCTGATGTCATCAGTATATGAACATATATGGGCTTTCTGATATGCCCATATATGGAGATCTCTTAACTGTAAGCCCTTGTCCCTTTTATGCCCATATATGGATATCCCTGATGTCATCCGTATATGCCCATATATGGGCTTTCTAATATGCCCATATATGGAGATCTCTGTATCTCCATATATGGGTATAAAAGGATACTTCAGGTCTGACATCAGTTTTGTTTATATTGGGTTGCTAGGTTTGACATCACAAACTCTATGGGCCATCTGACCTAGAAATCTATATTTGGGCATAGATGACTCATCGTGACCTCATCACACGTCGACCGCACGTGTGACGTGCGGTCGACCGCACGTGTGACCGACGGACGGCCGGTGGAGGTTTTCATACTAAACTGCGACCTTACGGTCGCAATAAAAGGATTTTAAGAAAAGAAAGCCATTTGGAAAAATGGTATGCACATATTACACCTAAAACTGTGAATAGACAATGACCAGCTTCTTTATGCTCTCAAACCACTTAAACCCTACCGGAGAAGAGTTCCCCAACTACACTAAATATCTACGCTCCAGAACAAGGGTGCTACGGGTTCCTTTCTCTAAGATAGTGCTTCTCAAACTTTTTCACGTCAAGGACCCCCAAATTGACACTTATTAACCTGCAGACCCCCCATTTGAAAAGATATGCCAGGGACCCTCATATTAGTGAAGCTTTCTAGGCCTCTAGCAGTGATTTTCAACCATTTTAATTTCAGGGACCCCCAGTTTGACATGCATTAAGCTTCAGACCCCCAAAAAAACTGAGAGTGCACGAATGGAACCAAATGGACCCGTCATGGTCCATTTGGTTCCATTTGTACACTCTCTGAGTTACATACGCACAAGGGTCCATTTGGTTCCTGACTATCATTTAGCTGGGGACCCCCTGGAACTCCTTCAAGGACTCCTTCAATGACCCCACTTTGAGAACGAATGCTCCGACTAGGACATTCAATCTATCAACATCTCTCGCCTGAGTTTAAAAGGGTAAAGTAATCTCTCTGACAGAGATGGTTGAGTTTTGTGAACTCCCACTCGCTCCATCAAGCCGATAGCTATCGACAGGCCCCGACACGACCAGGCCCCGTCAAGTCTGCAGTGCTGCCAGCCTCGCGTTAAGAGAAACATACGTTAAATGCTGTGTGAGACTCATTCCGAGTAGGGCATTCACCAAATATTCGAATATTCGAATATCAAAGTCACTATTCGACGTTGTTCTCCGAAGTCGATTTTTTTATTTTTTATTATTGTTTTCTCTTTAAAAAATATATGGTTTATAAAGCTTGGCTAGATAGGAAGTCATAAGAATGAGTTGTCAATGAGTTGTGAATGAATTTGTTAATGCTCTATACCAGGGGTTCTCAAACCTTTTTAGGCTGTGACCCCCAAAATAAACATATTTGAACTGGGGACCTCCCCCCCCTGACAAGCACTTGGAATTGTGGATATTACATTTAATGTGACTCGGTTCCGCAGATAAGTATGTAGATCGGCTATTTTCACAATGTTCGCCTCTTGCTTACTTAATATTTGATAGTTTGGCTAGTCCTGTTGAATATTCGACTATTCGAATACTTTGAGGTTGAATAATTTGAATACTAAAAATCACTATTCGTTAATGCCCTAATTCCTAGACATTTTTCTTTTAGGAGACTCTAAATTTCTTCCCAATGCCATGTTGAGGAAAAGCAGGCACCATTCCAAAGTCATTGGGGGTAAGAACCCTGCTCCCAATCATTCGATGAGTCAGGGATAGCCCAGACTAAACGTTTCCAGATTTCACACCCCCAAGTCTCCTCTCATTTCATCTAACTTCATCTAACTCCTAGCAGGGTTAAACCACAAACAACTGCATGGCCGTGCTAAAGAAGGTCCTACTAATGCGTTGGTCAAATCCAATGTGGGATTAGTCTCTCAGATTGGCAGATTTTTTTTCCCACAACAGTGAACACGCTCAGAGGTTGCATTAACTGCTACGCCTTACAATACTGACACCCAAATGTCCAGGGCCCTGCATGGGCCCCTGTACTACCCATAGTATTTCAATCTCAGGCAATAGACATAAACCATGCTCAAAAGCACATGTCAGCTGATACAGGAGTGATCATTCGTTTCCATAAAGGAATTGTGGCTGCTGGTGTTCAAGTGGTATCAACGCAAGATGTACAGAAAACACAATTCTGATGTATTTATTCTGGAAAATCTGGAACATCTCGATAGTCTGACGTCCCATTAGTCTGATTTTGGGTTATAGGTAAGCCATTTACCAGGAGAGGGAGTGGGTTGTTGACTGATTTACCACTGTTTTAAGCCAATCAGAATCCAGTATCTGAACATGTGACCACAAAAAGTGGTAGACGGTATAGGTTTAGGCATAGTTTTACTGAGGTTAGGGTTAGTTATCGTCGGACTAACGGGGCGTCGAAACAACGCTATACGCACCCTGTGCACGTAAATGAAAAACAAAAAGAAGGCCTGTGCGACACTGAGGCGTGGTGGCATGATCTTTAAATTAGCTCTCCGAATTGTAATAAATTGTGGGGGAAACTTTGTGCAAAAACAAAAATGCTGGCCCACTAAAGCATGTTAATATTACTGTGCTCTGGAATGACACCCAGGCAGGGCCAAGAACGCTACGCTTTGAACCGAGTAGGATATTGAATAATGGGGGAAATTACAATAGAAAAACATTGTATTCTTTCAACGCGTGCACTATTGTTGCAACATTTTGTAACTTGTTCTGCTTTCCAGGTTCTTGACCCAGATGTAGACTTGTATTCCGGCTGTCAAAGCTCCACTTCTGTCCAAATATTTACAAGGTTCAGATAACATCTAGTAGGATGTGGTTTAGTGTGTCAGTGTCCTGCTCTGCCAAAATTCCACAAGCCACGGTGATCCTGGGTTTAACCGCTTTTTCTTCTATTCTTCTTCTATTCAACAGGGGGTCCGGGACCCCTAGGGGGTCCTCAGAGTTACTACAGGGGGTCCTCGAAATCTTTGTGTGATTGAAAAAAAATTCCCCCTCCTTTTTTATATTAACCACTTGGACCCTAGCATCCATATTCGGAGAACTTTAGCCAAAAAGAGCAGATCCACAAGCTCACAACTCCTCGCAGCACAAGCTCACAACGCCTCGCGCTGCGAGGCGTTGTGAGCTTGTAGATCGGCTAGCGTTTTGGTGTAGAGGGGAAAAAGTGCAGACTAAGTACAGAGTGAAAAGTCAAGTTTATCAAGTATTGACGGTTCAAGTGGTTAAATATCTGAAAACACAAATTTACATGAATCGAAAATACACTGATGATTGTGCTGTCAGACGATGGAACTATATGGAATCTATGATAAGGTTGTGGGTCCCTGCTTCATCCCTCTCTCAGCTGAGGGGTCCTTGGCCTGAAAACGTTGAAGACCCCTGTTCTACGGTTTCTTCTAGATTTTGAAATTTTTTCAAAGAAAGGTACAAAAGAAAATCTTTTAAAACAGCAGATGCACAAGCATATGGGTCAGCTATTTTCTAGCATTGACGGAGACGTTTCCATAACACGGATGTCGGGGTTAAAGTTGTTAACCGGCAAGTCATCAACTGCATTATTTTCGCTCGTTGCACTTTAACCACTTGAACCTCAGCATCCCTATGCTGGGGGGAGGGGGGCTGAACGTTCACCCGAAAAGTTTCAGAAACTCACAAGATGTTTGGTGTGTAGACGGGAAAAAAAGCAATCCAAGACCAAGTACAGTACAATAAAAAGAGAGGGTTTGAAAAAATGTTTAAATCACTGTTTCCCAAGCACTGGGTTGGGACCCATTTGTGGGTCACGACACATTTTTGAGGGTCACAGACACATTTTTGTGGGTCCCTTCATTTTTTAGTCCTACATTTTGTTTTTAATTGTTATTATTTCAAAACATTTTCACGTTTTAACATTTCCAAAATTCAGATTTTTTTTTCAATAATTTCATTAAAATTTTAAGAAATTCCCATAAATCAGAAAACAAATGTTTAAGTGAAAATAGTGAAAATAGCCGATCTACAAGCTCAGAGCGTGGCGCGAAGCGTCGCGCTCTGAGCTTGTAGATCTTCTGTTTTCACTAGTTTGGGTCCCGGGCAAACATATCATTTCTCTTTTGGGTCTTTTGGGAACCACTGGTTTAATGTAACATGAGCCCCCGCCTCAGGTTTCCACCGTGCCATGAGAAGACCCGGGGGGACCTCCACCAAGCCACAGCAGCCATAGCTCAAGCACCAGGGACGGACGGGACGGGGCATATGGGCTGGATCAGGAAACACAAGCCCCTTAGTGATGTCACGGCCAAGTGACCCCTGGGTGACTAGGTTTGGAGAATGTTCCTGCCGGCGGCCTCGGGCCAAAGTCAAGTATATGTCAACGTTGTAGCATGTGGATTTCATTTGAACCGGTGTGTTTGGTTTACTTCAGCTTACGACCCTGTCGTACATTCGGAACCCCCCCCCCCCCATCCTCAGCAGGAAATGGTCTGTTTTTGCAAGCAACAAACGGGTATTAATTACTAAGATGGTGCCTTGGTTCATCAATTCATCACACACTGCCTTACTGTGGCTCTCTTTGCGCACGTCTGACAGGCTATTGCGCTTTTAAAGGCAATCACCATTACTTAATGGTGTTTACCTTCCTGCTAATCTAGGTGAAGCCATGCCGCTCCGTGGCAAAAGGTTGTGCAATAAACATCAAATATTTGTCTTGTGTCTGGTTAATGTTCTTCTTTGGTAAATAATGAGAAATGTCTTCTGAAGGATTACTTTTTGTTGGATAATTTTGTTTTCAGCGTCAACTACTGAGAAATAACGTTAGAGGATCTTGCTGCATGTGTGTTGATGTCATCTGGCTCTACATGTAAGTGCAATTAGGATAATAGGCTGTCGGGTGAATAATGTGAATGTTGCAGAATCTTGCAATTAAGGGAATATCTGATCTTAAGTGGCAGAGCTTGTGAAACAGCTTTCTCCACTTTAGCGACCATTAAAAAGGCTGTCATCGTGACAAGTCATCAATCTAAATTACTGACCCACATCAGTGAATGCTAATGAAATGGATGAACAATGTGTCAGCTATGTGTTTGGGTTCTTCCACTACTAAAAAGTAGAACAAATAATAAAAGAAATGTATCTACAAATTACAAATTAGATGACTAATTGTCTAAGAGACAGCAGGCCTAAGAGATTAACTACTTAGACTCTTTATACTTTTGTCTCTTATAAGACGCCCTCGTGTCTTATAAGACGCCCTCATGTTTACACGCTGAACTAAATTTCTTTTGCGAAAATAACCGATCTATAACTGATCTCGCTATGCAACGTGTTGCAAGCTTCTAGATCGTCTATTTTCGCCGAATGATCGGACCCAGGATGGGAAGACCGTTGAGACAAATAACAAATTAATTGGTGACAACGGGTAATAACAGAGCAAGTCATTCATGAGTTACTGCTGCCGACTGAACACTGTTGATGCAAAGCCACTGTTCCACAACTGTCTCTCTCTCAGTGACATGATACAGGCTGGCTGCCAGAAGAAGAAACAATTGCACAAGGTAAGTTCTACCCTACAAAGCCAGAGAAATATCCATTTTTTGCCGTGTTACACAATACAAGGTGCTTCATAGCTGTGGCATTTTATGACAGAAAACATAATCCTCCATAAAAAAGAGGGTGAAGAAAGGTATTTCGACATGACATGATCAGAGTTTTTCCAAATTGGCCTCAATCCTCAATAAACTCAGACCTATGTCTGATTCTTCATACCACTCAGCGAAAATAGACGATCTATAAGCTCACAGCGCACCACAATACAACGTGTGGTGAGTTTCCAGATAAACTATTTTCAGTGAACGATACAGTTGTAACAGATAAAATATATATGAATATATATATTAAGCAATATGGGTGAAAGAAGTGAACATCGAAGTCATTGTATAGTATAAATAAATGCATTTTGATGTAAGTTACAATAGTGTCACTATTGTCACTGTCAGGTCGAAACCTTATATATCCAAAACTGTTACTTTTAAGAATTCAAAAATTGCAGATCTACAAGCTCAAAACACAAAGCGATATGAGGCTTTTGAGCTTGTAGATCAGCAATTTCTTTGCTAATTCTGTGTGACACTGTACTATGATAGCTATGGCATTAAAAACAAAATAAAAAGTCAAAATATCTGCCCAACAGTGACAATATGCGAGTGGTTCAGTGTAGCCGTCTTTGTCGAGGCTTGCCATTATCACTCTTAAAACTTTAGGCCAAGATAGAGATTTTTCTGTGACTTGGACATTTAATTTTGTATTATTTTTTTGTGACAATAGCAACAAAGGTTCAAATGAACCAGTCAGCAGTGTTCTATAAACACTCATCATTTCAGGCCATGATTATTGATTAGGGCCTCGTGAACTAAACAACTTTTAGCTAACACTGATTAAAACCAATAATTTTACTAGTAAAAAGTGATACTCTGTTGTTTTGGCTGCCAAGGGCATTACAGAGAGCCCTATTAATGCAATGGTAAACAGATGTGCCATCCCGGTGCCAACATTTGACTTGGCACAAGTGTGTTTTCTCTAGGGAGATTTCTAAATAAATCAGAGCCATAATGTAAACGGGGAAGCCTCATACTACGCTATACAACTGCATGGGGCTTCCTAAAGCAGAAGAAGAAAAACACAACTAAACGCAAGTAATTTAAAGTGTGCCTCCAAAGAGGGCAGTAAAGCGTGATTATTATGAAATAAGACTGCACAGGGAGCAGAAGTCAATTGAAGGTCAGGTGCTAAACACCACAATATGAACTGCAAGTCAAAACTATTTTATAAAGATCTGTAACACAACTGCAGTGGTTCTCAACCTTTTCAGGCCGTGACCCCCCATAATGATCACAGTTGAACTGTGATTATTCCAAGTGCCCTGACAAGCACTTGGAATGGTAGGGGTTGAGGCATTACATTGCATTACCTTAAAGGTAATGATCATTACCGATATTTATCCAAAGAACCGAGTCAAGCCAAATGCAATGCCTCAGCTCCTACAGTACAATTGCTTGTCAGAGTGTGGGGTCCTCCATTCAATTACATTATGATTGTTTTGAGGAGTAGTCATGGCCTGAAAAGGTTGAGAACCATTGGTCTAACGTGGGGGGTCTACCGGGGGTCCTTGCATTTAAGAAGTTTGAGCGTCACTGTACTATATTATACAACCCCCCACCCCCCCCCCCCCCCCTCCCCTAAGATATACTGTACGTAGAATACAAACAAGTGGCTTCTCGCCCTTAAGGCGGTCTTACTTGTGGTTATTATAATACAGCCTATTTGTACTACAATAACAATACAATAAATGTCTCATGTGAAAGCAATAAAGTGTATGAATAAAGACCACAAACTAAGCTCTGTCTCATTCTGTATGACCTACAATATTGTTCAAGGGAGTATTCCTACAGTATATGTGTGCCAGTTGAATACCTCATTGAGAAACAACACCATTTCACAACATGTTTCTTTAATATATATAATATATAATAATATATTTTTTTTTTTACAGTGAGAAAAGCTATTTCAACATATTTATGTACTGTTGCCTGTGAATGAAATAAATAATAAAAAAAGGAACCAAAAACAGAACCAGAACAAAACGGAGTTTCCCCCTGCAGCACAGCACTCGTGTGTCGTTGGGGTTTAAGGAAAAGCAAGTGTCCTGAATGGAATGCGTGGTCTTGGTGACCAAAGACGTGAAGCAACAAAGGGACACTGCCCACATCCTCGCAGGGGAGGAGGGTTGACCTTTTTTTTTTTACACTTCACCTGAACTACAGTATGTGCCAAACGTTATGTCACGCTGCCAATTACATAACACGCACACGCACCCGCACCCGCACCCGCACCCGCACACACACACACACACACACACACACACACACACACACACACACACACACACACACCGATATTACCACGGTATAGGAACATGTACTGTATATCGCCACTGTCGGGCAGAAACCTCGAATCTCCAAGTTTCAAATGTGGAGGTTTTTTTGTAAAGTAAAGCCCTGCTTCATCATACAAGACTGTCGCAAACTAGTGAAATTAGCAGATATATAAGCACACAGTGCGAGGCGTTGTGTGCTTGTAGATCGGCTATTTTCAAATTTTTTAAATGATGAATACAAAATAAATTGTCTTGGACATACAAGGTTTCCACCCGACAACGACAACACAATTAGAAGCTGATAGCCACGATGCAGATGATTAAGTTCATAAGTAACCAGCGTTTCAACCCGACAAAATGTCTTCTTCAATCCCCGAAGAAGACCCTTTGCCAGGTCGAAACGCTAGGGTATCTTATAAAATCAAGAGCCGTGCGCTGCCTCTTCATTCATATCTGTGACACTGCCATAATGTAACAAGTGTCGTTGAATCGCGTTTTGACGTAACTGCTAAGCTGTAAGATTGTCGCTTTGCATTGCTATTTTTTTTATGTTTTTGGAAAGTGTATTTGTGACAAATTAATGTTCGCCTATAATGTGTGCCTTGAATGTCTTGAATCTGTTGAGCATGAGTTTGGTGTCATAGCTAAAACAGTCTGTTGGCCAGACGGTTGGCCAGTGAGTCAGGCCAGGCTGATAAAACAATGCAATCAAAATACGTTTTCCCTGTGATAAAAGACAACCATATACATAAAGCCCTTGATTTGTGATACACGTGAGAACGTTGAAGCAACACAGACTGGCAGCGTTCCCATCAACAGGAAACAACCCGGTGTGAAAAGGAAATGTTTCAATCTTCTCTGGCAAGAAGACAGTTTCCTGTGTGTGTGAACAGAGCGACGCTGAGAGAAACGCTGTGAACACTGCCTATCACCTCCTTATGTAGGGCAGTGCTTCTCAACCTGTGGGTCGGGACCCCCAGGGGGGTCGTCAAATTATTTTGGGGGGGTCCCCAGATGACTGCTTAATGATGGCTTAATGTGCAATATCGTTTTCTCACTCAACAGTAAACAAACAAAAAGTCTAAGTGTATAGAGGGTATCTGCACATTTCTAAAGTGACAATTTAAGGACTTTTTAAAACCTCTAAAATGACAAATTAAACATTGTCAAATATCAGAGGCAGAAATTGTGAAAATAGCCGGTCTACATGCTCACAACGCCTCGCGTTGCGAGGCGTTGTGAGCATGTAGATCTGCTATTTTCACAATAGAACCATGTTATACAAAATGTAATGCCTCAACTCTTAGTGCTCGACAGTGTGGGGGGGTTCCCCAGTTCAACTATGATTATTTTGCGGGTTGTGGCCTGAAAAGGTTGAGAACCACTGATGTATAGGGGAGTGCTGATCTGACATCAGTTGTAATGCCACTGTGAAGGCAAACTGTTCTCAGGTGAACAGTCCTACTCTGTAGTGCTGATGCTGTAGGTTATACTGTACATACAGGTTCATGTAGGCTAACTGTAGAGTGTTGTCGTTTAAAGGAGCACTTCACCCCATTTTCAACGCAATCTTTCTATAATTGGTCCTCGCTAATGCTCATAACCATTTCTGCCTGCCGTTGGTGGACTGTGGACAGTTCAGGAACCTGCCTACTAGTAAGACTCCCCAATAGGGAGATAAGCGACCGCCGGGTCGCTTACACAAACTTTAGAAGGCAATGGTAGCCAATCAGGAGGGAATATGGGAAATGGGACAGATCCAAAAATGTGTCTTGCAAGAATCGGCCTCATGGTGGCGCTAGAAGAGGGCCATGTGAGAAATAAGGGGTGGAGGTTGTCGTTTGGCAGCCAAGGAATGTTTGTGCAACGTTTGGCATGGATAGGGGCAACGGTGGCGAAGATATGAGTAGGGCAAAAGTGTGACGTGACGTGACGTGACGTGACGTGAATGTGACAGACTGACTAACTGTCAGCCGGTGGAGGTTTTGATAGTAACTGGCAACCAGTGACATCATCGATAGGGATTTCAAGTTAAGAGAAACTACAGGCTTTCTCTTCCTGCAAAGTTAGCACACTGAAATAGAAGAAGCCATTGTTCTCGCATTGATAAAACAAAATCTTGTTTGAAATGAGCGAACCTGCCTACACCGATGATGTGACTGGTAGGGGAGGAAGGTTTCTGAACTGTATCACACAGCCACAGCCCTCCTCTAAAAGACACTGGCCTGAATCAATGGACAGGAACGATTCCATCTTATAATGGGCATTGGTACCACTTAAATGAAGATGGGTTGAAATGGGCGAAGTGATACTTCAAGACTGAGGTTTGTCAACCATGACAAATTCAAGTACATAGTGTTACGGAATCTAAACTGGAAAAAAAAAAGAAAAAAAAAGCATTAAAGCTGTATAACAATGATTAAACTATTGTAAACAAAGAAATAGTTTCATCAAAAAAGAAATATCCTTCAAAAATATCAAAACTGGCCCAAGGATGAAAGCGAAACAGCAACAAATGACTGGAATATTCTAAAGGAGGTATTTGTGTGCTTGTGGACGCTGATGAAGCTCATTATATCAATGCTGTGAAAGACTTTCAGATGAAAGCTCAAATGGAACCTGCTAGACCAGGGGTCTTCAAAGCTGTATGTTTCAGGGCCAAGGACACCCTTAGCTGAGAGAGAGATGAAGCAGGGACCACCCACTATATATACTGTATGCAACTCTTCATAGAATTCATAGCTGGCTTCAAAGACATCAATACTTAGTTAAATTTACCTTAAAGTACTTGGTCTGCTCTTTTTACCGTCTGCTCTTTTTACCCTCTACATCTACAAGCTCTCAACGCCTAGTAACATGAGGCGTTGTGAGCTTGTAGATCTACCATTTTTGCTAACATTCTCCTCAGAATAGGGATGCTAGGGTTCAAGTGGTTAATTTAAAATAAAATACATCCTATCACGCAAAGATTTCCCGGACCCCCTGTTGAAGACCCCTGTGCTAGACCACTGTCCAAAAATCAAACATCAAAAATGTTAACTGCACCAATTCTGACAACTGTTACTCTGATATGAAAGTAGCACAATCAATAAATCCAACATAAGACCTGTAAATGTGTTTAAAAAGTCAATCTCTATTTTCATGAAACAAAAATGACATCAATGACGGAATTATTTTATAGCACCTTAACTGCAGATATGGACAAATTTAACAAACAAAACAAAACAACACAAAACAAAGAGTTCATGTTCACTCACAACATCTAATGTTGATGTCACCTGCTCTGTTAATGCCTGGTTTATATTGGTTATGAGCTTGCACGCAACTAAGTATAAATCAGCCTTTAGTATGGCTTTTATTGGAGGCAGTCATTTAAAGTCTTGTTGTGTTGATATTTCTGTACATATTAATACACTGGAGAGCACCCCATATCGTCTGTCGGGCAGAAACCTTGTATCTTCATAAATCAACCTTTAATTTATTTATTTTTTGTTCTTACTTTGTGCAAAAAACTGTGAAAATAGTCGATCTACACCGCGAAAGTGGTTAAGTCTGTCTGCGGGCTTATTGACGAGAGCTTGAGTTATGACTATAATAACTGCATTATTTAAAAAAAGTTATAATAATAAAGGAATGGTTTTGGACATACAAGGTTTCCACATGCCAGCGACATTTAGACCTGATTATTAAATAAAACTGTCTTGTATGCTTTCCTATTCATATCATTGTACAGCATGTATTATATATACACTTGGCTATACACACTGCATATTGAAACATAACATATCTTGACAATTAGTCGATACTTCGCTTGTAATGGCGACTTTTCTATCTTCGTGCCCGTCAAACCCATATGAACGTTAGACACGTGTACAGTATTTGTTACCGGTAAAAAGCACTTTGGACATTTTAGACTGCTTTGAAATTCCCCTGAAGATATAAGACCGTTTTAAAAATGCATTTCAGCTTTTAATTTATGAATACAAAAACAAAACAAAAAAAGAAGAATTCACAATATCAAAAATACTAATGAATGTGTGTTATTTTGAAAAAATATTTTCCTCTGTACAAAAAAAAAAGTGGTTTATCCATGAAGAGACGAGAGGTCCGAACCAAGAGCACCAGTAAAAAATATTAAATATAATATTCAATTATGAAAAAAACGTATCTACGAGAAAATACAAAATAAAATCACACTGTACAAAAGATACATGTACAAAAAAAACACAGTAACAAGTCATTTGTTGCTGTTCAAATAAAGATCAAAATATTAAAAACTCTTATACACAAATATACACTTGTGTACTTCCGAATACAGGGTGAAGACAGCAATAACAGCAGACAATGTTTACTTCACGCTTCACATAATGAAATAAATATATTTTTCTTTCTTCTGTTTTTTGATCGTTATTCTTTATTGCCTCTACAAATATGGCGTTGCCGGACGACACTGCCCCTCTAATTTATAGGCTTTTGATTTGGAGCCGAAGGCTCAGAATGGGATCCATGTGTATTTTAATGGTTCCCTAAGTGGAGCAGCATTCTGCGTATTTATTTATTTTTTCTCTCTTTTCTTTTTCAGTTTCTTTCTTTTATTTTTTTTCCTCTCCCTGTGTTTCTAATCAGTACCATGCCACTCGCAGCCAGGGCCCGCTTTGGGTTGGGGCCGCCCGCGCCTTGGTATAGCCAACAGCGACGCTAGCTAGCTAAGCTAAGCTAAGCTAGCGCTCTATTGACTCTGCTAACGTGTTTTTTAGGGCTTAAAAACACGCACAGTTTAAGCGCCGCACAGGCCTGGAGTGCCGTTACCCTCCCTGTAATCTTTTTTTTCTTTTTTTCAGGACACACAACCCGTCTACTGGAGGTGACACGGCCCCCTCAGTGGTCAGGGTAAACAGAGGGAGGGGATGGGGGGGAGAAGGAAGTACTACTATCGTACCGGCTTCCATGGGCGTCGGTGCCAGGAGGCGCTGCCTGGGCAGGGCTGCAGGTTGCACTGCTCCATGTCCGGAGGCTTGTCCAGGACGTCACAGTTGTGGTCGTTGAGACGCTGGCCGCTGGGCCGCTGGCACGCCACCTGGCGCGTCCTCCTGCCGCCACCGCAGCTCTGCGTACACTGAGGGAACAATGATAATGTTATTTAATCAGTGTTGTAAGCAGGGGCGTCAATTGAGTATGGCAGGGGTATGCAGCTGCCATACCCTGGCTGGGTTCAGGAGGTGAAATAAAAGTAGCTTTTAAATAACAAAATGGTCACTTGAACAAGGTGTTATAATTATATTCTCCACACTTGTATTCTAGCCATCTTGAAAAAAATAGTATATTCCCAGGTTCCGCAGGTCAGCTGCACAGGTGCAATGCATTAATGTTAATTGTGGCACGTTTACTAACAATGATGTTAAGCTGCACTTCCAGGCTGCCATATCCAGCCAGCCCAAGAAACCGTAGAAACGGGGGAAAAAATAAAATGTATTTCTTAAAATAAATGTATCATGCCTGTTGCTAAGGTATGGCAACATGACTGGTGTCTTGCACGCGCGCGTGCAAGACACCAGTCATGTTGCCATACCTTAGCTTTTACTGAACCGACGCCAATGGCTGGAAGAAGTACTCAGATTCTTCTAAATCTTTTTTTTTCTTTTTTCGGTGCCAGGACGTGCCGTCACATTTATGGTAGACTGGACATTATTGTAATTACCTCTCTCCACAGAGAGAGGGAGACAACGGACATAAAACTTAGGGAATGTAGCCGCTTGACCCTCAGTCAGTTCTCAAAGTGGGGTCTGTAACTAAGTAAGGAAATGTTATTTACACCTTTCACAGGCAATGACAGTCACGATACAGGCTTAAAACATAAGAAAACTGTAAAACAGTCAAATAAGTAGTCAGACATCCCATCATTAAGCTACAGGCACATAACTTTAAGTAAACGCCTGTCTGAACAGGTGGGGTTTTTTAATAGTCTTTTAAAATTGTCAACAGGAGGGCACAAATCTTAAAGGCCAGGGGGAGGTTATTCCACAGTCGGGGAGCAGTGTGCGCAAAAGGCTCGGTCACCTTTGGTCTTTAAGCTTTGTGAGGTGAAACAAGCAGCAGGCCCTGCATGGGCTGAGGATCTCGGTGACCTTCGGGGAACACATGGATGGAGGTCAAGAGGTTGCATGCAGCCGCTTGATTGTGGATCGGTCTGCATGTGATTACAAGAATCTTAAAACTGGACCCTAAAATTGATGGGGAGCCAGTGCAGGGAGGCAAAGGGGGGGGGGTCCGCTCATAATTCCGACATCTCATTATTCCAACATACCAATAAGGTTAGTGTGAGGTTAGGGTTAGGGATAGGGTTAGTCATAATGGGGCTAGTCCAAGGGTCTTTAACAAGAGGTCCAGGACCCCTAGGGGGTCCTCAGAGTTGCTACAGGGGGTCCTCCAAATCTTTGTGTGATAGAAACCCTTTTTTCACCTTTTTTATATTAACCATTTGAACCCTATAGCCTCCATATCCTGAGAAGAGAACTTTAGCCAAAAATAGTTGATCTACAAGCTCATAACGCCTCGCAGCTATTTTGGCAAAGTGGTTTGGTATAGAGGGTGAAAAGAGCAGACTAAGTACAGAGTGAAAGGTAAAGTTTATGACGGTTCAAGTGGTTAAATATCTGAAAACACAAATTGACAAGAATCCAAAATACACTGATGATCGTGCTGTCAAACGATGAAACTATATGGAATCTATGAAAAGAGGGTCCCTGCTCCATCTCTCCCTCAACTAAGGGGTCCTTGGCCTGAAAACGTTGAAGACCCCTGGGCTAGTGGGATCAATGGTAGCCTGGAATCAGACGAATTCACCGGTGCCCTGTCTGGCTACGCGAGGCTAGATCATGCAGCGAGATGTTGGAATGTTGGATAAGGGTGATGTGGCATGTTCTCCCCGGACCTAGTGAGTATCCTGGCAGGAGCACTGTGGACTAGTTGAAGGTGGTTTAGAGATGAGTTATTGAGGTACAGTAGGTGAAAAAGTGAGTTACAGTAGTCTGGGGACCCCCAGGGGTCCTTGAGGGGGGCTCCGGGGCAGGTCCCCCAGCTAACAGCATCAAAATCGGGTGAACCATTTTTTTGAAAATAACAGCCGTTTTACACGTGCAGTCGTGCACACAACGCAATTTGAAAAATTCAGAGTATCTTTTGGAAACATTTGAACACAAATCTTAAGTATGGGGTAAATACATATTAATTTGCGTGTCCATGGACATGAAGAAGTTTGAAAAGCACTGCTTTAGATTACAGGGAAATGAAAACCTTACGTTTAGATTCCATGGGGCCTTTGAATTACTCAACCTTTCAGACAAAAAAAGGCATTAACAGCTGCCCTGTGACATTATGAAGGATGATGTGTGATGGAGACAGCACAGAAACACACACACAGAGAGAGAGAGAGAGAGAGAGAGAGAGAGAGAGAGAGAGAGAGATCCTATAGTGTCCCTGACATAAGGCATGTCTGCTCACCGGTGGTGAAAAGTACATTTACATAAGTAATGTACTATTTATACAGGTACTTATACTTTACTTGAGTATTTCCAATTTCCAGTACTTTTACTACTACTCCACTACATCTCCGATCCAAATATTGTACTTTAACTACACTACAATTATTTGAAAACTTTAGTTACAAGTTATTTTGCAGATATAAATTATAATATTATAAAACATACATTAACCACTTTAGCCCTATTTTATACATAAGCTATTTGAAAATAGACGATCTACAAGCTCAGAGCTTGTAGATCTGAGTATTTCTACATTGCAGTATTGATACTTTTACTTAAAGAACGACTTCACCACTTTTCATCCTATTTTCATATAATTGGTCCTTACTAATGTTCATGATAAAATATCATAATATTTTTCTACTTGGTCGGGCTGTGGGCAGGTCAGAAACCCATCATCTTGTGACATCATCGATGGGTACTCCAAGCTAATAGAAAATGCAAGCTTTCTTTTCCTGAAAAGTTGCAACGTTAAAGTGGAAGCCATTGTTCTCGCGATAATAAAAATCTAAAACATTTTCAAAAATATTGTTTAAAAAAAAATCTGTCAAACGATGATGGGTTTCTGAACTTCCCACAGCTTTGATTGATTGATTGAAAACTTTATTAGAAGTTTGCATAGGAAAAGGTACAGTTTTATGACGGTACAGTTCACTCGTACAAGGTTTACTAAAAGGAGATCCTAGAAAAGACTAAGCTTATTTCCATAGGAAACCATTGAAGTATCTCATATAACATTGAAAGACAGTCTCCTAAGAGACTTGGACAGAGTAGAAAAGAATATTTACTATTTTATTATGAACATTAGTGAGGACCTATTATATGAAGATAGGTTGTTAGGTTGAAAATTGTCCTTTAGAGGCGTCTGCTGGTCTAGTGGTCAAGGCGTATACCACATACTAGGTTCGATTCCCGATCCGGATAACCTTTGCCACATATCATTCCCCATCTCTCTCCCCATTTCCTGTCAGTCTACTATCCTATCAAATAAAGGCATAAAAAGCCCAAAAACAAATCTTAAAAAAAAAAAAAAAAAAAAAAGCAAAACATGTGAGTACTTTGTTTCCACCCCTGCAGCTCACCTCTCCCCAGATGCCATAGTTCCACAGAGGACAGGGTCCCGAGTCGCAGCTCTTGGACTCGGCAGGCTTGACCCTCTCGTCACAGTAGCTGCTGCTGCGCCCGTCCGCGTCCTGGCAGACCACCACCCGTCTCTGGAAGCCCCCCGCACACGTACTGGAGCACTGGAGGAGGAGGAGAGAAGGCACGGAAAACATTCACACGTAGTTCTCGCATGCACAATGTGCAAACAAACATAATAGTCTCAGGCCATTTAAACCGACTGATCCTCAAAACGTTTGTCTGGTTTACTATGCATTATAGCAGTGTTTCTCAAACTTTCAAATTTCAAGGTCTCCCCTTAACTCTGACAGAATGACAAAATGGAACCAAATGAACCTGTTAGGGTTCATTTGGTTCCATTTGTACACTGTCAGAGTTACAGACTTGTATGGGTCGATTTAGACCCCCCAAAGGAACCCACAGAGTCCCTGGAATCCACTTTGAGAAGCACTGCATTATAGGACACAGATCCTCATAAGAGTGGTCTTGGGAGTGTG
This sequence comes from Nannobrachium achirus, assembly GCF_963921795.1. NCBI lineage: Eukaryota > Metazoa > Chordata > Actinopteri > Myctophiformes > Myctophidae > Nannobrachium > Nannobrachium achirus. The sequence continues at coordinate 38,323,087 of NC_137820.1, forward strand.
CAAATTGGACCAAAGGGCATCTGTAAGGGTCCATTTGGTTCCATCTGCACACTCTCAAGGGTTACCAGTCATTGAGGCTGGGGACCCCCTGGGGACCCCCTGGAACCCTCTCAAGGTCCTATATACGTCATCTTATGACAAATAGTGAAAATAGCCGACATACACAACGCAACGTGTTGTGAGCTTATAGATTGGCTATTTGAAATTTATTTAATGATTTCCCAAAGTAAGTTGTTAATCCCGGAATGAAGTTTTGTCTTTAAACTAGAGGTTCGCGGCGCGTAGCGCCGCTCACATCTACGCCCCCTCGCCTCGTTGTTAACGTGAAAAGCTCATATGGCTAAAAAAAAAGGGGGGGGGGGGGGGGGGGGAGGGGACTATTGTGGCGGAGCACGTTTCCGGTCGGACATATTTGACGGCCGGACGCACTTCCGGTGGAGAACTCCACGAATTAAAAAGACTAACGTTACGTTGCTGTAATGGGATGTACATACATGAAGATTATGTAAATGTGATCGGGACTCGTGCCTAAATCATGGAATGTACTGGAATGTGGACAGTAGTGCTATTGACTATGCAAACGTGAGTACATCATTTGTTTAGCTAACTGTTAGCCTTGTGTTGACTTCCCTCTCCTACTCCGTGAGGCTGTCCTCTCTCTCTCTGTCAAGCGAATCAGCGGACGGCATAGGGTTATGGGCGGTATTCCGTGAGTTCTACCGACATACATCTGATCTACATCTGATCTAGCTATGAGTTGAAGTCGACGTGAAGTGGGCGTGAATGGGCTTGGAAGTGGGATGCGGCTCTAGGAGGAATGTAATAATAGATACACCAATAATACGGTCAAAAATATTAATTTGTGATGGATATTCCTGTGATTATTGCAACAAACTAGTGAGGCAATGCGCGAGCGCACGCACGCTCCCACGCACGCGTGCACACACTCTATCTCTCTTTGTTACGTTCACCTGACATCAACCGAGACCTGGACCAGCTGCAGAAAGCTCCTTCCACAGACACAGAGCACAGTATTGTTTAAGAACAGTCTGGCAAACTGTCCACAGCTCGGCCTTGATACGCAGCAACAGGTACGCCCTGTGTTCAATTAAACCCATTTAGAATGGGTACACATTATTGTGTATCATTATTTTATGCTTTAACTATTCAAAAATAGCAGATATACAAGCTCACAGCGCGGCACCGAGTGCCGCGCTGCGAGCTTGTAGATCTGCTATTTTTGAAAAATCGTGAAAATTAGAATTTTGACCCGATTCTATAAGTGTCTTTTGAATCCTTCTAAGATTTTTTGAAAAACCGATGTTTCTATGTCAGCAATCTGGCTAGCCATTGTCAAAGAAAAGGTCCTTTTCACTTAACTGGAGCTCAGTTAGTTTGTTCTTGAGAGACTACTATGTCAGTGGTTCTCAAACCTTTTCATGTGAAGGACCCCCAAAATGATATGTATTTGGCCACGGACCCCCATCTCAAAATATTTAGTTCCAGGGACCACCCAGAAGCAGAATTTGAGTTATAAACGTTCGCTTTGAAAATACATATATTCAAAGATTTGCATACATTTTCACGACTTTTTCAAAAATAGCAGATCTACAAGCTCGGAGCTTGTATATCTGCTATTTTTCACTGGTTAAAGCATTCAATAATTCTAGGCCTAAATGGGTTAAAAAACACATCCCCCCTACTGTCTGTGGGAGTGAGTACAGTCCCCACCACTTATGAGTACAGTATGCAGGATACCGACTGGATAATGACCGCCGTGATTTATTATTCATAGCTGTTAAAAGCTCATTACGCCATAGCAAATCCCTGGTCGGTCCAAAGCGCAGATGGCCAGGCAAGTCCTTAAATCTACTTTTGGTCCAAGAGACAAATATTGTTCTTTTACTCCACTACAGTTATTTGAAAACTTTGACGACGACTTTGTAGATTTTAATTATTACTACAATGAATAGACTTTTTGGTTACCACCGCGCTCTGACTTGACTGGTGTAGTGTCCTTTTAGATCAACAAGTATTCATAGGAGAATGGATCGCACACAGTGGCAAGAGTTGCTTTTTCTTTTTTTATTACATGTCAAGATGAGAAACAAACGTTTCGGATATCAGCCTTCTTCTATTGAGACTCATCTTGACATGTAATAAAAAAAGAAAAAGCAACTCTTGCCACTGTGTGTGATCCATTCCCCTATGAATTATTACTACAAAACATCTATTAAGATCCACTGTAACATCGATTGTAAAGATGATAACGGGCGGGACGTACCGCTCCCCAGGGTCCCGTCCTCCACTGGTTGTCCGCCGAGGGCACGTTCCAGCTGCTGTGCCCGGGGTGGTGCGCGGGGTCGCGGGGAGGGGGCGGGTTGTTGGGGTACCCGTAGGGCTGCTCGTTGACCCGCTGCTGCCCCCGGTGGTAGACGGAGGGGCAGGGCGCCGCCGTGCACTCCTGCTCCGTGGGCGGCCGCTCGTCCGGGTCGCAGAAGGCCTGGTCCACGGGCTGGTGGTAGTTGGTGCACACCACCTGCCTGGTGGCCCGGCCCGCCGACCCACACGTCACCGAACACTGTGGAGACAGACGAGCAGGCGTCATCGATATGTCCGGACATGGACAATATGTGTCAAGTCTCCAGTTTTTTTTTCTTTTTTTTTTCAAAAAATAGCAAAATTAGCAGATCTACAAGCTCATAAGACAGGCAGCCTCTGTGGATAGCTTTAAAGCACAGCTCAAGACCTATTACTTTACTCTTGCTTTTAGCTGAATTTTTAAATCCCTGTGCTGCTGTTGACGTCCGCACTGTTCTGAAATTGTTCTTCAATTGTTTCATGTTTTTTTTTTTTTTTTTTTCTGCTTTATTGTAATCATGTGTATTTTTTTCTGTTAAGCACTTGTGCTTCATTTTCTGCTCTGCAAAGCACTTTGAGCTGTATTTCATGTCATGAAAGGTGCAATACAAATAAAGTTTTATTATCATTATTATTTATAACATGTGTTATTGCAACATGTGAGTTTGTAGTTTGGTGTGACAACATAGTATGACTAAGTAGGGTCTTTAATTTACAAAGAGACATAAAAAGTTGAAATACAGAGAGTGTCTGCCCGACAGCAATAAAATTATACGTCCTCCTCATGAATCCACAATTCGATCGGAATGCACTTACCCAAATATGGTTTTGACTACCAATTTTCCAAATCCATAAACAAAAGTCAAAAGCAGAATTTGCACGCTGGTTGCCAAGTAGTGTTTTGTAAACACAGTGGGAGCTTCTCTCCCACAGCTCCAGTGTAAACCACAGAACCTCGTCTAAGCTCTGATGTTATCACAACTGGAGCCGTCCCAGCCAGCAAGGCTTTAACCGTCAAATACCGGGAACGCGCCCGAGTCGCGTTAGATTTGAACCACTTTAAATATTATTTTGTGCTTTAACTATTGAAAAATAGCAGATATACAAGCTCACAGCGCGGCACCGAGTGCCGCGCTGCGAGCTTGTAGATCTGCTATTTTTGAAAACTCTTGAAAATGTGTGCAAGAAGTCTTTGAATATCTTTGACCCGATCTTTGACCCGACTTCTAAAGCCTTCCTCTGAAACAGTGGTTCTCAAACTTTTTCATGTCAAGGACCCCCAAAATTACAGGTATTTGGCCGCAAACCCCCATCTCAAAATAGGTTGTTCCAGGGACCCCCCAGAAGCAGAGATTTGAGTTATATATTGAAAAATGTGCACCCATTTTCACAATTTTTCAAAAATAGCAGATCTACAAGCTTGCAGCGCGGCACTCGGTGCCGCGCTGCGAGCTTGTAGATCTGCTATTTTTCAATAGTTAAAGCATTAAATAATTCTCGGCCTAAATGGGTCAGTGGGGTAAAGCAACAAGTACATGCACTCAAGTAGCCTACTGTACTTGAGTACAATGTTGAGGTATGTGTACTTGAGTATTTCCATGTGTCGTTAGGGATGGGACGATAAGCGATATTATCGTTTATCGTGATAAAAAACACTCACGATAATCGTATCGTGGAGATGTATTTATCATGATATCGTCCTCCGTCATGCACTGGGATCAATTCACCTTTTATTTGCCGAGCTGAATATCCCTTACCATTTAAACCCTCTATAATTGTCAAAAGGAACTTATGATATACGTACTTGATACAATCTTTTTTCACTCTCTATCAAATGTCTTTGCCAAAAAGTAGCAGATCTACAAGCTCACTTTGCGACGCGTTGTGAGCTTGTAGATCTGCTACTTTTTAGTAAATGCACCGCCCCAGGATAATGGATTTTGATTATCGCGATGATATCGTAAATTGCGATATGACATTTTCATATGGTCCCATCCCTATGTGTCGCATCGCGACGCATTGTGAGCCTGTAGATGGGCTATTTGCCTACCTTTTTTCTTATTGCAGTATTGATACTGTTACTTAAAAAAAAAGGTTTGAGTACTTTTCCCACCACTGACTGTGATAGTGGATTCGTTTTGTGAAGAATACTATGGAGCAGCTATTCCCAACCTTGCGGGCCGTAGGGCTGTCACGATTATGACATTTGACATGACGATTATTTGTCCCTCAAATAATTGCGATTAACGATTTAATTGTGTTTTTGTCATTGGCAATTACATTCCTGTTTGGCTTTTAGGCTTTTAAGTTGCACATGGTAGATATGACACATAACCTAAATATACAAAGAAATTACTGACATATTTGATAACTTTATACTTAAAAAAGAACATTGATAGTGGAAATAGCCGATCTACAAGCTCACAACGCGTCGCGATGCGACGCGTTGTGAGCTTGTAGATCTGCTATTTCCACTATTTTTGATTTTCAACATGGAAACGATTATGACGATTATGAAAAATAATCACGATTATGTCAAATAATCACGATTAGACGATTATGTAATAATTGTGACAGCCCTAGCGGGCCGTGACGATATTGCAAGTGGGCCCCCAAAATAATGATGATTTTAATGATAATGTGTCTACAAGCTCACAATGTGTCGCGTTGCGACGCGTTGTGAGCTTGTAGATTGGCTATTCTTTGGCAAACGTTCTGCCCCAGGATAATGGATTTTGATTATCGCGATAATATCGTAAATCGCGATTTCTTTTGTCACAATAATCGTGATATGAAATGTTCATATCGTCCCATCCCTAATCCTGAGATCCACATGATTCCATTTTGTCAGGGAGGGCCAAAGGAGTACAGACCAAGAATGTGTCTCTAGAATATCTGTGCAAATTAGCTTTCATGTTAGTTTCCCAGTACCTGCGGAAAATTGTTCTTCCATGCACTGGCAAGAGAAACCCTGAATCTGTCTATTTAATGACATTATCAAGGGCGTCTTGGCTCTCGCGTTGTTGAGCTTTGGGAGAGGCTTGCTTAACATTAAAAGAAATCAAGGCCAAACACCCCAGAAAATCACATGAATAACATATGTGCATTCAGACTGACTAGGGGGTGACTCCCCCCCTCCTTATATTCTTGGAATGAAACAAAGAAACTTAAATAATGTGCGGCCTAACTGAGTGTACACACAGGGGCGTCATAAGGCGGGGAAAAGTGGGACTGAGTTACTAGGGTACAAGGTGGAGGGGCCTTCATTATGTTATACTTTAGCTATTGAAAAATAGCAGATATACAAGCTCGCAGCGCGGCACTCTGCGAGCGTGTAGATCTGCTCTTTCTGAAAAATCATGAAAATGTGTGCAAATCTTTGAATATATGTGTTTTTTAAGCGAACATTTGTAACTTAAATCTCCCTGGAACGAAATATTTTGAGATGGGGGTCCGTCGCCAAATACATATCACTAGGATAGCAATCGTGCCGTGCTGTAAGCTGGGAAATCTGCTATTTTTCAATAGTCAAAGCATAAAATATGAAGAACATTCATGTGGGCCCGCAGTGAATCCTTGTACCCAGGGCCCAGAATTTGGTGCGACACCCCTGTGTACACAAGACATTTGGTGACGCTTGTTTTGTGAGAAGAATTAGCTCCGGACACGCAGACACGCAAACATAAACACCCACCCAGGCCGACCCTCTCGTTGATGCTAGCCTCCTGCAAAACCACAGCTTAATGAATTGTCTTGTGTGGTGTGATATGTTGTATTGCTCCATATGGCTGTGTGTTGTTTCTTGTTGTTGCAGACCGTGAAGACGAATATCCCTCAGAGGACAATAAAGATTATTATTATGAAAACGAAAACAATTCACCCTTTGTCAAGTCTGCCCGCTGTCCCGCCACTCTTCGCACCCATTGGTTGCTGTGTCTTGGTGGGACACTTGGTGGGACACTCCATCCACTACCATTTTAATTCAGTTGCTTCGTATTGTTATTGTGTGTTCAATTAATCTATTTTCAAACTTGGCTTCAGTAAAATGGAGCTGCTCTGTGGCAGTATAGTGACTCAGCATGTTTTTAAACGTTTTTATTTCTCCAGAAATTACGTTTTAGCTAATTCAACATAAAAAAGGAGGAACCAGGGCGGAACAAGGCAGATAGAGCCTGCTGGTTGGTCAGTCAGGGACCAACCAGAAGGCTAACAAAGGGTGAATTGAGTGGATTACTGCAAGTCTATGATACATAGGAAACGTGTACAGATTGCACAGTGTCGGACGCATGTTATACTCAGTGGTGTAAAGTAACTAAGTACATTTACTTAAGTACTGTACTTAAGTACAATTTTGAGTTAGGGTGCACTCAAACCAAAATACCTATGAGAGTGGAATCCGCGTTCCGCCAATGCATTTCAATGGGAAGGGGGCGTTTTCGTGTCAATGGAGGATATCTGCACGCCGCGCCGACCTTGCATTTATGCTGGAGCTCCGGATTTTCCCCTCTGTCCAATCGGGGGAGTCGAAGGCAGAATGGGGAGGGTTCTGGAAGTGACTGACAGGCGCGGCACTGGCTTTGGGACAGAATGCGCTCTCTACGTTCTTAGTCAGCCCACCAATAGAGTTTATCTGCTGGCGACCATATTTTGGTTTGTGTGCACCCTTTTATGTAATTTACTTATACACCACTACATATTGGATCCAAATATAGTACATTTACTCCACTACATTTACTAGTTACTAGTTACTTTGTTGATTTTGATCATTGTTACAAGACCTAGATATACTTCAGCCATATATACATTTCAGCCATTTGAAAATAGCTGATCTACAAGCTCACAATGCAGATCTGCTATTTTCAAAAGATTTCTTTAATTTTGAAAACTTGAAATGGGACATTCTGCATAATGACTGCTTTCTACTTTTGGTACTTTAAGTACATTTTGATACCAATACTTTTGTACTTTTTAAAAAAGAAATTTAGAATTCCCAGACTTTTACTTGTAACAGAGTATTTTAGTACTTTTCCTCCACCACTGGTCATACTTACAGGAGACCACTCTCCGGCCCGCCACTGGCCACACGGGCTGAAGCACGCCGAGGATTCTGGGGGCCGGGGCAGGTGTGCGCAGTAAGACTCGTCGGCCACGCCCCCCTGGGCGTCCCTGCAGCTGACGTAGCGCGCTCGCTTGCCCTTGCCACAGGACACCGAGCACTGAAAGAACGAATTGAATAGTTTTTTTATTTCGGTCTTGAGCCGTACAGAGTAAAAACATTAAAACAACACATTTTAAAAATAAAGAAACGGTACTGGACCGAATAGGTGTAGGCTGAAGCCGTAGCTTATAGTGCCTACCCTTTTTTTGTCTTATAATCTCCTTAAATCAGAAACAATATAATTGATATGTAAAAACAAACAATACAAAAGACAAAGACAAAACCAAAAAATAAAAAAATGACGTTATATTTCTATATTATATTATGTTTTCTTGAACTATTCCATATTTTTCAGTACAGGACGGACGCATGGTGGAAGCAAGGTGTCAGTGTGTGCATACAGCCTGGGATCGATACCATTTTCGATTTCCTGATCTGGAGCGGAAACATCTTTATCTAGATGGGTGGCCGTAACCCATGACTAGAAAACAAACACGCCATGCACCTCCAAAATGAACCTAAAATGTGTTCAGTTTGGTGTAATCTTCTCGTCTGTTTTGGTATAATAATTAATCTTTTATTCTAACTAAGCGAGACTAAAATGGTTGATTTGCATTGTGCGCAAACAATGCGACACCAACCAGAATCCAATAACGCAGTGGTTCCCAAACTTCTTAGCCTGTGACCCAAAAGAGAAATTAGATATTCACCCAGGACCCAAACTAGTGAAAACAGCCGATCTACAAGCTCACAGCGCGTCACTTCGCACCGTGTTGTGAGCCTGTAGATCGGCTATTTTCACTACTTCTTAAACATTTGTGTTCTATTTTATGGAATTTCTTTTATTTCTTCATAAAATTACTGGGGTAAAAAAATATTGAATATAACAACCCCCGGATCTAAACCGGATCATACGGCTCAGCTTTAGAATGAAAACCAGGCGTTAGGAAAAGCTTGGAAAGCTTGGTGACGCAAGGTTAGCATGAGCAGGACACGGGAGTCATATGTGTCTCAGCTGTAATCAGCTGATAGTCTGGCTGAATGTTTTCAATTACATTCAGTCAGAACTCATAAATAGATTGAGAACATAATAGCTCAACATATTACAAGACAATCATTTAGGAGCAGAGAGACACTTACATCTTCATACAGTACACATACGGTACATGAAGGCATACACAAACACATTATGGGTGTTCCAAAAGTGTGGAGAGGATTGTTGTTGTTTTTTACTTTTATCTTTTTTTAAATTACGCATACCTTTTATAGAAAATAATAAGGCTCCTTGATTTAGTGATTTAGCTCCCTAAAATTAGGGAACCTAAGAGCATAGCCATAAATGGTTAAAATATGTTTTATGAAGGGAGTGTTCCTGACTGAAATATGATAAATATGCATAAAAATATGTCACACTAATTGAGTTCACATGACGTGTACTCAAAAACAAGAGCAGAATTCATTTATTTATTCATACTCAAGTGTAGTGTGGAATGCACTGTGCTGTACATGCCAACAAACATCTGCTCTATAGATACATTGTATATTGCATGCTGCCTTGAGCTTATCTTTATTACGGTATTATTTTTATGACTCAATGTTTATTAGGCTTTTTAAATTTTTCACACAATGAGAACACAAGTAAATCACGTCTCTATGGTTGTCATGTTTATTTGTGCAGTACATCTCATCTGCATTAGAGGATCAGCCCAGGTTAAGGTCTGGGGATAAAGCAAGAGAGGCCAGGTTGAGATAGTTTGGACAGACAAGGCATTTAGGCATTTAGCAGACCCTCTTAATCCAGAGCGACTTACAATAAGCAAGGTAATACATCAATACATCAACATAAATACCTCAAATGCATAGAAATAGTAATCTAAGAAGAAGAACGTAGGTTGACCAAGCACCGTCCTATTCAGTAAAAAACTTTATATAAAACCTAAACAAATGCTATCTAACTTCCATGTATGGTCATTGAGGGTAGGCGAGTGCTACGGCAAGTGCTATGGGCTAAGTTGGAGTCTGAAGAGGTGAGTCTGAAGAGGTGAGTTTTCAGGCCACGGCGGAAGCTAGGGAGTGAGTCTGTTGTTCTAAGTGCAACAGAGAGTTTATTCCACAGTTTGGGGGCCATGAGGGCGAATTGTCTAGGACGAGTGGACTTTTGTCCTGGGGTTTATAGCGGGGGTTCTGTCAGCAGAGGAGGGGTACATTGAGAGAAGGATGCTGAAGATGGAGCTGCAAGGCAAGAGTAGAAGAGGACCTATTTTTTTCTGCAAAAGAGCATTCTGCGGCGAAGTATAACATAATGTTTAAAGGGCAAGGACACTTTTGGGTTGACATTTACTTTTTTGGATTTGGTGACGTTCTACACTACAGTATACTGACAGAATCAACTTTGGGATAAACGAGAGTGTCCAGAGCCTCTTCACTCTACAATGGATGTCAATGGGGAGCATATTTTGAATGATCAATATTCTTGTCAATGGAGCGATTATTGTTTGATTTCTTGCCCACCTTTTGGAGTTGCATCATGGCAACCCAAACCTCCAACAAAGAGTCCTTGCCCTTGCCCTTTAAAAGCCTTAATTAGCATAACTGGTAAGACCTGCGAGGGAAGTCAGTAAGAGGTTCAATTTCTTTCCAATATGGCTGCTGTGCAAAGAGCAGAGGTCTTCAACAGGGTGTCCGGGACCTCTAGGGGTTCCTTACTACAGGGGGTCCTCCAAATCTTCCAATCCTTTTTATATTAACAACTTGAACCCTAGTGTCCATATTCTGAGAATTGTAGCCAAAAATAGCAGATCTACAAGCTCACAATGCCTCGCGCTGCGAGGCGTTGTGAGCTTGTAGATCGGCTGTTTTCGGCCAAGAGGTTTGGTGTAGAGGGGAAAAAGAGCACACTAAGTACAGAGTGAAAGGTGAAGTTTATTAGGTAATGACGGCTCAAATGGTTAAATATCTGAAAACACAAATTGACATGAATCCAAAACACACTGATTATCGTGCTGTCAAACAATGAAACTATATGGAATCTATGAAAAGGTTGTGGGGGTCCCTGCGTCATCTCTCGCTCGACTAAGGGGTCCTTGGCCTGACAACGTTGAAGACCCCTGGCATAGAGCCTATTGATAGTCTGAACTACTCAACAGTACAACATAAACACCGCTGAGGGGGCTGAATACGTAATGCAATCACACTGCTCCACGAGTCATGTTCCACTCATATCAATAACACTCCAAATTCCACAACTTTACACAACCGTAGGCTTCTTAGTGCAATGGAAGCGTCCGCTCGCACCAGTGTGCGCACAGGGGTGTCACACCAAATTCTGGGCCCTGGGTACAAGGATTCACTCAGCTATTTTTGAAAAATGGTAAAAAAAAAAAGTCTTTGAATATTTCAAGTTCTTCTAAGTTTTTTTTTTCTTCAAAAATGATATCTATTTGGCCACGGACCCCCATCTCAAAACATTTAGTTCCAGGGACCCCCCAGAAGCAAAATGTTAGTTACAGATGTTCGCTTAAAAAATACATATTCAAACATTTGCACACTTTTCAAAAGCTAAAATATAACATACTAGGGCCCCTCCACCTTGGGCCCTAGTAACTCAGTCCCACTTCCCCCCCCTTGTGACGCCTGTGTGTGCGACTGTGCGCACGCACGTGTATGTGTGTGCGCACGCGTGTGTATGTGTGTGTGCTTGCACATGTGTAGCACTTTCCTAATGTTGACATACGAGCTCCTGTCGGCTTTCAGACTGACACACAAGGTCCCATCTTAGAAACTGTAGACTGGTGTGTTTAGATGAAATGTGGTTTTCATTTGCAGCCAGCAACAATGCTAAGTGCACGAGACACACAGGGGCCTAACAAGTCCCCCCCCACCCCCCACCCCCCACCCCACCCTGACACTCCGCTCGTTATGCTTTTTTGTGCGTACATTCCTTTTCCGAGATTGTGCGTTTGCATGTACACATAATGCATAATTATGCGCACGTGCTTGTGCTCGTTTGTTAGCGTGCGTATGTGTGACTGAGCAGTGGTGGAAAAAGTATTCAATTTTTTTACTTAAAGTAAAAGTATCAATACTGCAGTGTAGAAGTAAAAGTAAAAGTCCCGTATTCGAAATGTACTTGAGTACAAAAGTACAAAGGCATCGGCATCAAAATGTACTTAAGGTACCAAAAGTAAAAGTACTCATTGTGCAGAATGTGCCCTTTTCACTATAAAAAATAATAATACAAATCTACAAAGTAAAGTAGTAACTAAAGTTTTCAAATAATTGCAGTGGAGTAGAAAGTACAACATTTGCAGAAAACTGGATTTGCTTCAATAAAGTAAAATCATCTCAAAATTGTACTTCACCCCTAAAATGACTTTTTTTTCCCTATTGATTACTCTCGCCATGGAGACTTGAGTTCAATAATATTTTTTTGTATTTGTCACATTGCTAAGACAACATTTTGAAAGTCTCCATAGCAGCAGTAGAAAAAAGTCATTTTGGGGGTGAACTACTCCTTTAAGTACAGTACTTGGGTAAATACTTAGTTACTTTCCACCACTGCGTCTGAGACTATGAGAAATCATTATCCACGGGGCTTAACGGTGGTATGGTATGTGGAGGGCATAGCGTTTGGCACACAGCAACACAACTTCATGCCGTTGGCACATAGTACACGACTCTATGAAAGCTGATACGGCCCCCCCGCTCATCATGACGGGCGACGTGCAACTTTACCCCATCTGTCAAGCTCGCTTAAGTCAATATCCCCGACATCCTCGTCGGCGGAGGACAGAGGCAGAAAGTGAACAAACATCAGCTGCTCTGTTGTGATTGCGTCGGGATTGCCAGCCAAGCCAGATTGATTTACGACGAGCAAAAGGTTATTATAGTCAGAGCCGCTTGCCAAGAGGAAGATGAGAGCTGGTAGCTGTGATGAACATGTCCAGTTCTGGTTAACATTTCTCAACGGGATGCACTGTCATCGTTCAGTTTGAATGCACTGCATACACTAGATCGTCACTGTCGGGCAGAAACCTTGTATCTCCAAGTCTCAAATTTGTATGTTTTTTCGCGAATAAAGCCCTGCTTTGCAGGGGGTGGAGGAAGTAACCAGGGTGCGCACTGCGAAGAAGCTAGATTCCATCTTGGAGAACTCCTCCCACCCCCTCCATCTAGAGATCACCAGTTACTGGAGTAAGAGCACAGACATAGAAAGGTAGACGCCTCTTCCGGCTGGGGGGTGCTGGTCCAAGACTCCTGGCAAGCCTCCCAATAACTCTATGCAAGCCTCCAGAATTCTGAGGCGGGGCTCTTGGGAATTCTGAAGGACGCTTCCTTGTGCGTCACAGAATGGGAAGCTCGGTAGTCCAATCAGATGCAGTCCTGGCAGGACTCCCTCTTTCCCATTGGAGGGGGCAGAGTGCCTTCCGCAGTTCCACAGTTATGCACTTCCGCCAGGGGTGTTTGACCAGTCGCGCTAATGAACTGCAGCGGTGGAGGAGGTATCTAGCTTTTTATATCTGTGAGTAAGAGAGGAAACGACCGCTTTACCTACCCAGTACGGAGATGTGAGAGATTAGGAAAATCTTTTGTACCGGCTGCCCTTAAGCTGTACAACGAGACACATAACGGACGCTTGAAAAGGTCTCCCTTCCTAACTTAGACTTACGGAACCATTGCTGTATTGACTTTGACCTCTAAGGAACTATTGCTGTATTGACTTTGACCTCTAAGGACCTTCCAGGAAGAGTGCTCATGTGCGCCTTGCGGTGACACGCTTCCTAGTTTCTTCTTTTTTCGCACTGATTTTTTACACTGCACTATTAGGTTGTTAGTGTTGGTAGTTTCTGAGTATTTTTGCTTTGTTTAACAATGACAGTGAGATACTTGTTTGCACTAACTAGCATTGACTGCTATGGTCTCTTTTGCAAGACACTTTATGTATATATACTTATATATTATTCGCCCCCTCTATTGATGCACCTTCTCTTTATTGGTACTGTACTGCTCTTGTCTTTGTTTTGTTTTTTTCCCTCTTATCTATCTTTTCTTACGTCTCTGTAACTTTGTAAATAACTGTATACTGCTGTGCTACTACTGGACAACTGAATTTCCCCCTTGGGATAATAAAGGTATCTATCTATCTATCTACCTGCTTCATCATACAAGGCCGTAGCACAAAAGTAGTGAAAACAGCAGATGTACAAGCACACAACGCCTCGCGGTAGGTCGGCTGTTTTCACTAGTTCAAATCACTTTTTAAATGATACATACAAAACAAACACTTTTTGACATACACGGTTTCCACCCGACAACGACGATATGGAACACACTTACAGAAACACCTATAGGAAATAGGAAACCTACTGTATTTCCTAAGGGTTTACTACTATGGCGATAGGTGTTTCCTGTCTACATTAGGTAAGTGTTTCCTGTCAGGGCTGCTGCTAGTATAGCATGCCATGGAATCTCTGTGTGGAAACTGCATTTCCAAGGGGCGGATAAAAAAAATGTGTTCGGTAAATAAAACCCACTCCATATTTGCACACTGGCAATGAAATCCAATCACAACCAAGCAGTTTACAGTTTACAGTTTAGGTATTTAGCAGACGCTTTTAATCCAAAGCGACTTACAATAAACAGATAATACATCACAATAATAAATATTAATAATATTATCTTGTTATAATAAACAAGATAATATGTCAGAACATCAGCAACAATATAACAAATGCATATTGTTATATTGCATATGAAGCAGGGCCACATTAATCTGCCCGAGGGCTTCTTCTTTTTCTTTTTTTCTTTTTTACTGGCAGACGAAAACAATGTTGGCACTGTAATTCTATTTTCGTATTTCTTTCTGTTCTATTTGAATGTGTTTTTTTCTTGTGTTCAAAAGTGACCTTTAATAAAGTGTTTGACTTTGCTGCACCACACATTGGTGTATTCTTTGTCCACACTGTACGTTCAGACCCATGGATTGTGATGCACGCGCATTTCCTATATACTGTAGATAAAGCTAGTATAAATGGAAGGTGTGTCCATACCGTGGTCCAGGAGCCATATCTCCACTGGGTCAGCAGCTGGCTGGAGGGGTCAGGGCGAGGCGTGCTGTTCAGAGGTGACATCCAGGGACACGCTGGCATCTCACAGTCCTACACACACACGCACGCATGCACGCGCACGCACACACACACACACACACACACACACACACACACACACACACACACACACACACACACACACACACACACACACACACACACACACGTGTACAGTTCAGACTATAAGAGTGATTTCAAGGACCCACCGTTTACTGTTCATCAGGCTACGGACCCATAACATATGAAATAAAGATTGAATGAGTGAAAGACCTTAATTTGTGCACTTGCCAATCATTTAGCAGGGGACCCGCTGGAACCCTCTGAAGGACCCGTCATGGGGGTCCAGGGACCACCAGGGGTCCAAATGGACCAAAGAAGTGGATTTTAAGAAGTGAGGATAGTGAGTTTTCTAGCCTGCTATTGTAACATATCAATAATGTAAATAAAGAACTGAATGTTTGCTGACAGTGGGAGGTGCATTTCATACTACATTGGACAACAATGGAATAATAGCCATTCTACTAAGCTCCAAATGAGGCGTTGTGTGCTTGTACATCTGCGTTTTTCACTACTTTTGTGCGACGGCCTTGTATGATGATGCAGGGCTTTATTTGCGAAAAAAACGCACAAATTTGAAACTTGGAGATATGAGGCTTCTGCCCAACAGTGACATAGTGTATGCAGTGCATTCAAATTGATTGATTGATTGATTGATTGATTGATTGATTGATTGATTGATTGATTGATTTGAAAGTTAAATTAAAAAAGAGAAATAGTAAAATACAAATGACACCTCAAGACACAATACAGTCCTGGTGGTCCTTGGTCTTGACATAACAACAACAAAGAACTAAAAACTATATAAACTATAAAATTAAGCTCTTATTAACAGCATAGATACATGAATTATACTGACAACTGCACCAATCTGCAACACTATCTAGAAACCATGATTATTATATATTTTTTCTTTCTTTTACATTACAAAAAAGAGCACATATAACATTACTGAGGCGTCAGTGGCTCAGGGGTAGAGTGGCCGGTAGAGCGGCCAAATGTGAACCGGAAGGTTCCCAGTTCGATCCCAGGCTACCCCCCCAGAGTTAGTGTCGAAGTAGTCTCGCGTGGCCAGACTGTTGCCTCCGCGATTTTGTCAAATGCTCCCGGCATACAGTCTGGCAAACCGGGGAAGAAATGATGAGTGCGAGATGAAGCGGATATGACGCAACCGCTCCCTTGGTGCAGTAACAATAACATGTCCTACTGGAAGCGTTATGTCTCCTTTCAACATTTCTGGGGGCTTTATTTCGTCTTTCTCTGGTGTTGTTGGTGTTACCTCCATGATGTTTTAAAACGTTTTCTTAAACTATACACTCATAACAATAATAGGCAGCTCGAATGACTTTGTCTGAGCTATTGTGTTTCTGTTACGTTTCCAATGGGACTACAGTTCAGTGCAGCAGCGGCTACTTCCGATACTCGCCGTTCGGGAGCTGCTCTTCCAGACTCTATATAGCATTCAGAGATTGTGGAATAGTTGTCTGGTTACGCGAGACTAGTGTCGAAGTGTCCTTGAGCAACACACTGAACCCCTAGTTGCTCCCGGTGAGCAGGTTGGTGCCTTGCGTGGTTTCCACTGCCATCGGTGGATGAATGTGTGAGTGTGAATGGGGGAATGTAATGCATAATCACAATCTATGGAAAGCGTTTTGGATAAAGCGCTATATAAACGCACCTTTTACTAAAAGGGGAAAAAAACAGAAGAGAAAGCCTTACCTGGCTGTCTCGAGGTCTGGAGGCAGCGTTGCATTCCCGGTCGTCCAGCGTGGTGCCGTAGGCCCCCGACACGCACCTCACAGCCCGCATCTGGTAGCCATGGCCACAGGTCACCGCACACTGAAACACACACAGTGGAAAATGTATTATTCTTTTTTTAACTTAAGTAAAAGTGTCAATACTGCAACATAGAAATACTCTGTTACAACTAAAAGTCCGGTATTCAAAGTGTACTTGTAAGTAAAAGTACAAAGTATTGGCACCAACAGTAAAAGTACATAGTGTTCAAAAATGGCAGCTCTACAAGCTCACAACACGTTGCATCGCACACACAAACGCGTCGTGTCACACACACACAGTCGAAGTCAAACAACAGCGATGTCAAACTAAATATTTAAGTATGTCAAGGTCGACGTGGGTCCTAGTCAAGGTCGAAAGCACCGCAAAACAGACAGTTAAGCCCTCAACACACGAAACGTGTGTTGAGTGTGTGTGTGTGTGTGTGTGTGTGTGTGTGTGTGTGTGTGTGTGTGTGTGTGTGTGGGTCCACCAGGGTGGAGGGTTTCACAACGTGAGAGCAGAGGAAGTGCCCCTGGACAGGTTTATTTGAGCAACAAATTATGATTACACGGGCATTAGGGAGCCGATATACATATACACCCCTGCTCTGTGTAAATACAGCGCTATCTGATAGTCCAAACGCGTCTGGCAGGGCATTACCTCTATAAAGTACAAGCAGGGGTTTCATTACCTCTGTTAACTACAGCCAGCTAGGGGGTTCCCAAACCCTTTAGCCCCAGTGACCCCCAAAGAGAAATAGTGGTGTAAAGTAACAAAGTACATTTTGTCGTTGTCGGGTGGAAACCTTGTATGTCCAAAACCGTTTGTTTTGTATTGATCATTTTAAAAATTATTTAAACTTGTGAAAACAGACGATCTACAAGCACACAACACCTCGCACCGCGAGGCGTTGTGTGCTTGTAGATCAGCTGTTTTCACTGCTTTTGTGCGATGGCCTTGTATGATGAAGCAGGGTTTTACTTTGTGAAAAAATTTACACATTTGAAACTTGGAGATACGAGGTTTCTGCCCGACAGTGACGATAACTACAATTACTGGAGTATTTCCACTTTGCAGTACTTTTACTTCTTCTCTACTACATCTCAGAGACAAATAGTGTACTTTTACTCTGCTGCAATTATTTGAAAACTTAAGTCACTGGTTACTTTGTAGATTTTGATTATTATTACCAAAAAGCATACATTAAAGGGGAAGACCACCCATTTTCAATATTGAACTATGTCATTAATGTTGCTATGATTTTTTCTCTTCAATGTCCCTCGTTGCCATGGTTACCATAGACTTCCATGTAATTGCGCAATTGTGTAAAAAGTGCACGCCCAGGCCTAGATGATGCACCACGTGTGTGCACACTGTTCACAGCTTTCAAACAAAAAAATCCGCTTGGAAATCCGTTCAGGCATTCATGATTTATCAGCCATTATGTTTTCTTCAGATGTAAACAAACATGGCTGCCATGTTTGAAAGAATGGGTTGGTATGGGGGTTAAACATGCAATTTCACGATCGCGATCATGCCTAATACATTTCTGGAGGTCCAAAAAAAATTTTTGAAAAAAAAAATTTAGAATTTTATTTTCTTTTTTTTTTTCAAAAACGGCCCAAACTCGGGAAACTCGGGGTTGGCACAGCGGTAGTACCTTTTCAAACTCGGGAAACCCGGGGTTGGCACCAGATGTGTTAATATACCTTAGAGGAGTTGTGTGGAAATAGAAAAAAAAAAGTTCCCCCCCTTCTGTGTTGCCTAGAACTGGAGGATTGATTTTGGGGTTTGTATTGTAAAGTACAACTTGATGACATCACACCGTATACATTTTTGGCCGTTTGAAAATAGACGACCTACAAGCTCACAATGCATTTTGAGCTTGTAGATCTGCTATTTTAACTATTTAAAAAAGTATATTAGATTGTGTGTGTGTGTGTGTGTGTGTGTGTGTGTGTGTGTGTGTGTGTGTGTGTGTGTGTGTGTGTGTGTGTGTGTGTGTGTGTGTGCGTGCGTGCGTGTGTGTGTGTGTATGTTACTTGGACAGGATATGAGGGCAAAGTGAAAGGTACACCATGCAGCTGGAGTCAGTGCACCAACTCACTTATCAGGTTACACACGCACACGCACACGCAGGCACGCACATACACTAACCATCACTGGTTCACACATGCGAGTCACACATGAAACCCATTTCCTCAATCAGATCTGTGCGTGCGTGCTTGTGTGCGTGTGTGTGTGCACAAATTTGTCTGTGAGAATAGCACCTGTGTGAGCATGTGTGAGCATGTGTCATTACAAGTGTGTGCGTGCGTGTGTGTGTGTGTGTGTGTGTGTGTGTGTGTGTGTGTGTGTGTGTGTGTGTGTGTGTGCGTGCGTGCGTGCGTGCGTGCGTGCGTGCGTGCACTTGACTTGAAAACGCCCTTCCCATTGAAATGCATTGGCGGAGCGCGGATTCGACTCTCATAGGTATTTTGGTGTGTGTGCACCCTTACAAGTAAAAATCCGGAATACAAAATGTACTTGAGTAAACGTACGAAAGTATTGGCATCAAACTATACTATACAAGTGTTTATATTATACACTTGTATACACATGAACTGAACATCCCTGGTGATAGGAGGCACCCTCCTCACAGCTGGAAGATAGGAAGGCACCAGCTTCACCATAGAATGATCAGAGCCGCATACTGAAGGGAGTGAGACACAGCTGTATGCATTCCTAACATTCGCATACAGTAGATCAAGGTTTTTCGCTTCTAGTTCTACATGTGAAATACTGGGAGAAAGTACAGTACTAGATACCTTTTACAAAATTGTACATTACTTAAGTAGGTCTACTTTCCGCCACTGTGTCACAGACTCACCGCTCCCCAGACGCCCACCAGCCAGGAGGCACACTCGGGCTGCTCACAGGAGCCCACCGTGGGGGGCTTGCTGGAGGGGTCGCACAGGTGCTCGGCCAGCGTCTCCTCTCCCGCCCCCACGCTGCACGACACCTGCCTGTGTCTGGTCCCCTTCCCACACGTCACCATGCACTGCACAGAGAGAGAGAGAGAGAGAGAGAGAGCGAGAGAGAGAGAGAGAGAGAGAGAGAGAGAGAGTTATGTCATAATTATGTCATAATAACTCCCTGAGTTACTAGGGCCCAAGGTGGAGGGGCCTTAATTATTTTATACTTTAGCTTTTGAAAAATAGCAGATATACAAGCTCACAGCGCCGCACCGAGTGCCGCGTTGCGAGCTTGTAGATCTGCTATTTTTGAAAAGTCGTGAAAATGTGTGCAAATCTTTGAATATACAGTATGTATTTTTGAAGCGAACGATTGTAACTAAAATTTTGCTTCTGGGGGGTCCCTGGAACTAAATATTTTGAGATGGGGGGTCCGTGGCCAAATACATATTATTTTGGGGGTCCTTTACATGAAGTAGTTTGAGAACCACTGACATAGAAACATGGGTTTTTAAAAAAAAACCTTAGAAGGATTTGAAATATCCAAAGACTCCGCACAAATGTTCACGATTTTCCAAAAATAGCAGATCTACAAGCTCGCAGTAGATCTGTATTTTTGAGCGGTGGTCACACCGTCTCCATAGCGTGGCTGTGGATGTATCCGTGTATGTATGTATGTATGTGTGTCTGTCTGTATGTAGTCTGAGTCTGTATGTAGCCTGCAATACCTTTTCTGACCACACGTTAAGGGAGGGGCACTGTTGTTCAGGCCAGGCACAGTCACACTCACATTCACACACACACACGCAGCCTCCACCGCTCAGTTCACACAAGTGTGATTTTTCAATAGTCAAAGCACAAAATGTGAGTGAATCCTTGAACACCAGGGCCCAGGATTTGGTGCGACGCCCCTGCTCACCTCGCTCCAGTCGCTGGGGAACCACTTGGGACAGGGCTGCTCGTTGCAGGGTTCCGACACCAGCCTGCGGTACTCGCTGCAGTCGCGGTCCACCAGCCTCCTGCCCAGGTTGTTCATGCAGTACGACTCTCTGGTCCGAGTCCCGCGGCCGCACGTCTTGGAGCACTGGAAAGACCAAACCAAACACTTTAACTTAACACTGTTCTGTCAAAAGAGAGGAACATTCTGCGAAATGAGATTCTTTGCTTTAAGTCGTACAATGAAGTATAATAGGACTGAGGTGGCTAAATAGTCAGCCGCATAATGGAAATGACTGTGGTTCTATTCTGACGAGTTGTTGTAAGCTTGTAGATCAGCTATTTCTGCGTTGTACGATGAACTAAATTCTACTAGTAAGACGCCTAAGTGTGCGCCATACAACGCCTCACACCGCCTCACACCGCAAGGCATTGTATGCTTGTAGATCTGCTGTTTTCACTACTTTTGTGCAACGGCCTTGTATGGTGAAGCAGGGCTTTACTTTGCGAAAGAATGTACAAATTTGAAACTTGGAGATACGAGGTTTCCACCCGACAACGACGATATGCATGTTAGTGAGCAGCATCCTCCACACACCTGTGACCAGGCGCTGTACTGCCAGCTCTTCAGCAGGCAGTCCCCGTGGCAGGGCTCCCTGGTGTGGGGTTTGGAGAGCTCTCCACACGTCCTGGCCTCCACCCGCTCGCTCTGCCTCTTCAGCTGGCTGTACTTCATGCACTGCACGTCCAGGCTGCGGTACCCGGGGCCGCACTTAGCCGAACACTCACTCTTCCCCGCCACGTGCCACCTGCAGGGGGTGGTAGAGGAGAGGGAGGCGGAGAAAGAAAAAGTAAGGATGGTCTGTGAAATTGTGATACCGCATACCGGTATGTGTGGTATATAGGGCAGGAATTTCATGGCCGCCATTGCCCCTCAGTTTGACCTTGTGCCCTTCAAACCAATGGCATGACCTGAGGCCACAGTGGCCTTAATGCCCCAGCTGACTGTACCACTTTCTCCTCTGTCTCTTTCTTGTCAATATGTAGACAGTACACACCAGTGTCTCTTTCTTGTCATGTAGACACCAGTGTCTACGTAACAAATCTGAAATCTTAACCCCCCCTGGTCCCCATCTTTAAACCAATCCAGTGACTTTGATTGGTGCAAGGCTGAGCATGGATCAGATTGTACATATCATAATTTATCTATTTCATGGCAGATAAGGTTATCATCCCTAACCCTTAACACATCGACTGCCCACCAGGAGGCGCCAGTCATCCCCTCTGAGTGCCCCCATAGCACTTCCATAGAAGAATACGAGGCCCTGTTGCGTCAATGCATGCGTGATGACGTCACTTGGTCACATGAGCGCAGACAGGATGTTATTGTGTAACTTACTGTATGGGCTAGTGTTGATCATAGCTGTTCACTGCCGATCAAAATTTGGACATTTTGCCGCACGCGGCCACAGTTTTAGCCATAAAACAAACATCGGAGATAAAGGGCTTTAAAGATGGGGAAATGCATTGGAGTATACGGCGAAAAACGGCCGCGCGATGCTCTCAGCGTCGACTCGGAGCGACTAGCGGCTAATGGGCTACATCCAGGCGTAGCCCCGACCTAACGGTGAGATATAAAGTTATACTGTAATTACAGTAAACGCGTCCAACGCGTCGTGGGCCTCCAGCGACATCAAAGAAATTGTCGCGTAGACACCTCGTGGGCACCCGCTGTGTTAAATAAAATAAAAATCTTTCAATGAACAAAAATCTTGTTGGAATTTGGCCTTTGTGCCCTCAAACAACATCAAAGGCCAAGTGGCCTTGTCCCTAAAGTGAAGAAATTCCAGACCTGTATGCACGTATGTATACATGTATATACCGTATGTACTGCAGTATACACATACAGTATGTCCTTTGAATATCTCGAGAATCATTCGATTTCACACTTCCACTGCACTGTGTATCATTATTTTATGCTTTAACTATTGAAAAATAGCAGATATACAAGCTCACAGCGCGGCACCGAGTGCCGCGCTGCGAGCTTGTAGATCTGCTATTTTTGAAAAATCGTGAAAATTAGAATTTTGACCCGATTCTATAAGTGTCTTTTGAACCCTTCTAAGATTTTTGGAAAAAAAACTATGTTTCTATGTGTCAGCCATCTGGCTAGCCATCGTCAAAGAAAAGGTCCTTTTCACTTAAATGGAGCTCAGTTAGTCTGTTCTTGAGAGACTACTATGTCAGTGGTGCTCAAACCTTTTCATGTGAAGGACCCCCAAACTGATATTTATTTGGCCACGGACCCCCATCTCAAAATATCTTGCAGGGACCCCCCAGAGGCAAAATTTGAGTTACAAACGTTCGCTTTAAAAATACACATATTCAAAGATGTGCACACATTTTCACGACTTTTTCAAAAATAGCAGATCTACAAGCTCGCAGTGCGGCACTCGGTGCCGCACTGCGAGCTTGTATATCTGCTATTTTTCACTGGTTAAAGCATTCAATAATTCTAGGCCTAAATGCGTTAATTGCGCCATACCCGTTTCCTGTTGCCTGTCTCTTTCTCCCCCTCTGGGTTCTTGTGTGGGTGTAAAGTACTCCCTCTCTTTCTTCCTCTCTCTCTCACTCTTTACCTCACTCTCTCAGCTTATCAGAGGTTTGGTACCCAGCATTGCCCAGCGGGTTATCATGTGGTTGAAATAGGCTCTTTCTCACCCTCTCTCTCTCTCTCTCCCTCTCTCTCTCTCTCTGTCTTGCCATAGACGTGCGTGCGGTGTGGCTGTAGTGTGCGTGTGTGCATGTGTGAGTGCGTGTGGGCACCTGAGTTCACAGTGGGTGTTGCATGGCTCAGCGACGGCACCGGGACGAGGTAAATGTTCACAGCGTTGTTCCGACACCTCCAGGTGGTCACTCTTACGCACACACACCGCCTTGCGTCTTCGCTCGCCTACAAACGCACACAAACACACACACACACACACACACACACACAAACGTGCACGCACAAACACCCACGCACGCACAAACAATCACAGGCAAGGTTCGAATTAAGAGCAAACATCTGGCGAGCAGCTCGCTTTGACGGCAAGATCGCGTTTCCTTCCCCATTGCAACAAGTCCGATCAGCTTTCTGACATGCGGTGCTTCTGGCACACAGACGTAAGGGCTATATACTTTAGTTCGCAACCCGGTGTCGTGCACCGTAAAATTTGCCGATATAAAAGCTAACTTTTTTTTGTAATTTATTAATCGATATTTGAAGTTTCTCCAAAAACGTAGGTCAGGATTTAGAAGGAGTTTTTAGAATTGGCCTCAGTCCTAAATGGAATGAAAACATTTGAGCAACAGCTTTCCGAAATTGTGGTCAGCTGGTTAAAAAATAGGTAGGCTACCGTAGGCATAATATACGCAGACGCCACATCAGCAGCTGGATTGTACGTCAACGTTGCCACCATATCGGCCAGGGCTACTTGTCATAACTCAGCTGGAATCGATGAAATTGTCATGTGAAACCTCAGGTGAAAGCTCACGTGACTGTTCCTAATGGAAACAGGCATAAGGTGGTGGTCTTACCCTGACACATGCGGCTGCACTCCATCCAGGAGCCCGAGGGGTCCCACACAAACTGTTCCCTGTGCTCCTCGATGGGGATGTTGTAGGAGTAGCGCACGTCTGGGTTGTACAGGTTCCCCACGCACAACACCTGCATGGGGGTGGGGAGGAGGGGATTTAGTTCACAGTCATTTCATGAATAAATACAATAAAAAGAAGGCATTCCATAAATTTGAAAACAAATCGTCGTTGTCGGGTGGAAACCTTGTATCTCCAAGTTTCAAATTTGTACGTTCTTTCGCAAAGTAAAGCCCTGCTTCGTCATACAAGGCCGTCGCACAAAAGTAGTGAAAACAGCAGATCTACAAGCACACGGCGCCTCGCATTTGGCCAATGTTTAATTTGTCATTTTAGAGGTACCGGTACTAAAAAGTCCTTAAATTGTCAATTTAGAAATGTGCAGATACCCTCTATACATTTAAACGTCATGCTGTTAAACGTTTTACTGTTGAGAGAGAAAACAATGTTGCACATTAAGTTAATCATCTGGGGACCCCCCAAAATAATCTGGGGACCCCCCTAGGGGTCACTACACACAGGTTGAGAACCACTGGTGTAGACCAGGGTTTCCGCGAAGGCTCAAGGACCATTTTATTCGAGAGAGAGAGATGAAGCAGGGACTCTCCTCTCACCTGCAGTACGAGCTCCTCCTCCAGGCGTTCGGTGCAGTTGATGCGCTCCACCTTGGTGTCGGAGCCGCTGTACTCGATGACCGTCCCCTTGAAGGTGATCTCCCTCTTGAACATGGCCACCACGAAGTTCCCGTTCAGCAGGGAGTTGTGCTGGCTGTCAGCCAGCGCTGCACGGGGAAACACCGGGAGGAACGGCACAGGTGAGCAGCACAAATAACCACAAAGCAGTGTCGGAAAGTAACTATTGTAAGCACTAGGGATGGGACGATAGCAATATTATCATATCGTGGAGTTCATTTCTGGGATCATTTCACCTTTTATTTGCCGAGCTGCATATCAGGTAGCATTTAAACTCTCTATTGATAATACGTACGTACTTATAATATAAGTACTTGATACAGTCTTTTTATCACTCTCTACCAAATGTCTTTGTCAAAAAAATGCCGATCTACAAGATCTCCTGAATATTTTGAGATGGGGGTGTGTGGCCAAATACAGGTAATTTTGGGGGTCCTTGACATGAAAAGGTTTGAGCACCACTGACATAGAAACATGGGTTTTTCAGAAAACCTTAGAAGGATTTAGAAGACACTTATTGAATCGGGTCCACCTTTTCAGACTTGCACAAATTGATGACTATTGAAAAAATAGCAGATGTACAAGCTCGCAGCGCGGCACTCAGTGCCACACTGTGAAATTGTAGATCTGCTATTTTTTAATAGTTAAAGCATTAAATTAAGTGGTTAAAGAAGCATTTAGAAGTAGATTTCTTTAGTCCAAGCTATATACTGCAGGCTATTGTTGCTGTCGGGCAGCAACTTGTCAACCTTTTGTGTTTTTCCGTGAATTAGTGCCCTACTTACTACTCATACTACACTTACTACAGTTACTACTCATACTACACTTACTACAGTTACTACTCATACTACACTTACTACAGTTACTACTCATACTACACTTACTACAGTTACTACTCATACTACACTTACTACAGTT
>NC_137820.1:38351186-38412689 GCF_963921795.1 Nannobrachium achirus
TGACCCCTCTCCCTCGAGTCGCTCCCGATCGTTACGTACAGATGCACGCGCGCGCGCATACACACACGGGCACACGTACGTACTCAGACGCGCACACACACACACTCCGGTGGGTCCGTCTCTATGCACTTTCATGTGGGCTGGCTCCACATGCCTCTAATTAGTCCGTATCGCTGCCTCATTCATCTTGCTGTGGGACTGACAGTGCGTTTGCTTTCCTAACACAGCAGCTCGGGCTGACGCCCACACACACACACACACACACACACACACGCGCACACACACACACACACACACACACACACACACTACGCCCCGGTACAAATGTAACCGGCGGTCTAGCTTAGTGGTTCCCAAACTTTTTAAGCTTGTGACCCAAAAGTGAAATTAAGACATTTGCCCGGGACCCAAACAAGTGAAAATAGCCGATCTATAAGCTCACAACGGGTTGCTTCGCGTCGCGGCACACTTACCGAGGTAGTTGTCGTCCTCCGGCTTCCCAGAGTAGCTGACCTGTTTGATATCGATGTTGGTGGCCCCCGCCGGGATGCGGACCACCGTGTTGTAACCTGGGAGAGAGACAGACAGACAGACAGACAGATGGACAGACAGGTCTGAGAGACGGAACTTTGCAGAGACGGCAAAATAAACAAAGTGAAGCCCGTCTCACCTATACCAGTTCCATAACGCTATACCAGGGGTCATCAACAGGGGCTCCGGGACCCCTAAGGGGTCCTCAGAGTTACTACAGGGGGTCCTCAAAATCTTTGTGTGACAGAAACTTTTTTCTCCTTTATTATATTAACTACTTGAACCCTAGCGTCCAGAACTTTAGCCAAAAATAGCAGATCTACAAGCTCACAACGTCTCGCGCTGCGAGGCGTTGTGAGCTTGTAGAGCTTTGTTCGTCAAAGAGGTTTGGTGTAGAGGGGAAAAAGAGCAGACTAAGTACACAGTGAAAGGTCAAGTTTATTAAGTATTGACGGTTCAAGTGGTTAAATATCTGAAAACCCAATAATTGACATGAATCCAAAATACACTGATGATTGTGCTGTCAAATGATGAAACTATATGGAATCTATGAAAAGGTTGTGGGGCTTCCCTGCTTCATCTCTCTCAGCTAAGGGGTCCTTGGCCTGAAAACGTTGAAGACCCCTGCGTTATACTGTTGGGGTTGTGAAACACTTACCTAAATGGTGTATTTATATACAGTAGCACCTTTATCCAAGGCACTTTACATAGATTGTGCATTACATTCACCCATTCACACACACATTCACACACCGATGGCGGAGGAAACCATGCAAGGCACCAACCTGCTCATCGGGAGCAATTAGGGTTTCAGCTCAAGGACACTTCAACACTAACTCTGGGGGAGCCCGGGATCGAACTGGGAACCCTCTGATATGTCCAAAACACTGTTCCCTTTTTTTGTGAAAAATTGTGAAAATAGCCGATCTACAAGCTCACGATGTGTCACGAGTCGACGCACTCATGGTTGTGAGCTTGTAGATCTCCAAATTTCCCTAATTTTGTGGGACACTCTGTACACTCTGGTATGACAAGGTAGGGCATTCATTTATGAAAAAACATTAAAAAGAATTTGAAAAACTGAGATGCGAGGTTCCTGCACCCAACAGTGACGATAATAGCTTCACTGTGCAAAAAAAAAGAGAAAGAAACGCAGTACCCCAGTCAGGGAAATCCGTTTGTAACCTTTAGGGGATTCAAATGTCACATTTGAAAAAAAAAAAAAAGTGTGTCGTATAGCCCTCTCAAATAACCTGCGAGAGAGGGCCTTGTTTTACTCTTAAGAGGCCCACCCGTCAAATGATATGTAATTATTCCCCTCGACCTGCCTTTGGCCTATAATTACTGCACCGGGGTCTGCTGTCCTATGATAAACTGACACACAGGGGGAGGGGGAGGGGGGAGAGAGAGGTGTGTGTATGTGTGTGTGTGTGTGTGTGTGTGTGTGTGTGTGTGTGTGTGTGGGGGGGGGGGGGGGGTACGTGTAGGATGTAGAGACATGGAAACGGAGATGGCCGTTTAGAAAGAGGGGGTGAAAGGCTAGAGGAGGATGAGGGGAGGGGGGTCGCTTCTATAGCCCCCTCCCTGATGTCCTTCTTTATTTACGCAGGCACGCACGCACGCACGCACGCACGCACACACGCACACGCACACACGCACACACACACACACACACACACACACACACACACACACACACACACGGACGGACGGACGGACAGCCATGCCTTTCGGACAATAGAAAAGCGCAGTTTCTTTTGGACATAAGAGCTAGGTTTTCCCACCCGGCACTGATGATGACAAATAGTGCTGTAAAGTAACTAGGATATCATGTAACTGTAAATGCCTTGTTGTATCAATTCATTCTAATTGTTAGCATTTTGTCCATTAGTTTCTGGGAGGGACTGACTCCATAAACAACATGGGAGAGAGAGAGAGAGAGTATGTGTGTGTGTGTGTGTGTGTGTGTGTGTGTGTGTGTGTGTGTGTGTGTGTGTGTGTGTGTGTGTGTGTGTGTGTGTGTTAATGCATGCGTGCGTGCGTGTGTGTGTTGTTCGGTCTCATTTACTTTAGGGGTTAAAACCCCACTCTTTATTTGGATGCTATAACCCTAGTGCGCAAGTAAGCTAAAAAGTAAACCAAATTAAGAGACAGATCCGCACTGAATCAAGTGAGAACAGTTATTTGTTATCGCTTTAGAGAGCTCCCAGCACAGTAACCAGGGATTTACTGAGGCTTGTAGCACTGTTTACAAAGGCCTGTTAATTGGCTGGTTTCACTGTGGGGGGGGGGGGGGGGGGAGACTGGGGGGATTTAGAGACACAGGTTTTCAAAGTGGGGTCGGAGGCACCCAGCGGGGGCAGTCAGGGAACAGCAGGGGGGTCAATTGGAAAGGAGAAGGGCAAAAACTATAACATAGCGACGTCGTGGGCCTGTAGATCAGTGCAGTGCGGGACACCGCCGTACGATGGAGCGTAAATCGGGCATAGCGCCGAGTAAACATGACAGGAGCCACTCCTACCTGGGCTATATCGCAGCTCTCGGGGGAGAAACCTTGTATCTTCATATTTCTTTATTTTTATAATAATTAAAAAAGGAACAGTCTTAGACTTACAAGGTTTCCACCCGACAGCAAAGCTACGCTAATACCGGTACCTTTGTCGACTTGGACTCAAAGAGGATTGGGGTGGACGGCTAGCTCATGAAGAGACAGCGTACTAAAGTTTAAAAAAATATAAATAATAATAAAACGGGCAGATGATGTCAGGCCCCCAACAGAGCTGAATGATGTCAGCTCTGTCGCTTCCCCGGAAAGAACTGAGTGTTTACAGGTTGCTATGACATTTTAAGGGAAGATACACTTCCTGTGCGTCCTTAATTTGGCAGAAGTACTCGTGTTGAAGGCTGGGGCTTATAGTGTTTTAAATGCATCCAAACATGACTTCAAGCCCCGTGTTTTGTTCCATCACTGCATAGGGTTGGGATCCGTAAATCCGGAGCAACTGAATCCAACATTGAGGAAACCGGAATCGATTTCATCACATTTGGAGACCGTTTTCCAGAAAGGTTTTATCACACTGTCAGTGCTGGTTGTGTGGACTTCATGTCTGCTCTGCAATTGCATTACCAGGAGTCAGGACCACCATAACTCTGAGTGTACAAATGGAACTATTTTAATTTTCTGTCTTTCTTATATTATTTGACAATTTGGCCAATGTTTGACCAGTTATTATAGTGTAGTAGTGACAACATTTGATGGAGTAATATTTTAGTTTTTTGTATTAAAAAGGTCTTAAATTGCCACTTCACTGTCATCTGGGGACCCCCCCAAAAGAAATCTTGTGGTGACCCCCCTAAGGGTCCCGACCCATAGGATGAGAACCACTGGGATGAGGAACCAGAATCGTTACAATCCTAAAAAAGGATCCCAACCCTGAACAGTCCAAAACCTCCAAACTTCAGCTTTGCAGCAGCAACGCATGAGCTCTTCATTAGCTGTGTGCTCACTGCGTATTGCATGTCTTAATTAGCCCTCCATCTGCTAGAGCTGTTGACATACACAGTATGTGCACAGCCAACACCTTCTCTGTATACAGTGAGCTATTAGCATACCATATTACGTTGTAACCTGAGTGTGGGGAGAGACCTTACCGTACTCGGCGTCATTGAAGGTCCCCGCCTGGGTCTTACACGATGAGTTGTCCCCGCCACACACGCCACACTTGTCGTTCCTGGCTTTGGAGTTGAGAACATGGTCGCAGCCCGCCTGCTGTAATAATCACAGACCAGGAGAAAGTCAGTCTTTTGAATACATTTCATTTGACATTTTTAGTCTGACCACAAGGGGATGTAAATGCAAATTCCCATAGAAAGGAGGTGTCATTCACTGCTGACGTTTCTCTTTTTTCTCCTTTATTTCTTATTTTTTCTTCTTTAATAATTTTGATCCCACGATTTTGTAACCCATTTTTTCACTCAGTACCAATTGACTAAGCTGTAATCCTGGGCTCTGCTCTCCCTCTGCCGCGCCTGGGGAGACAACGGACTGACCTCATGCTTCCTTCTATGCATGAGTAGTCCAAGTTGCTTCTTTTCACCTGACAGGGGAGATTTCCCCGGTTTGGACGTAGCACGTGGAAGGAACACGTTATTCCAACCAGTTCCTTTCCCCTCCATCAGGGGCCCCGGCTGGACAGGGGGAGGCATTATAGAGACCAGGATTACAGCATGTTTTTGTGAGGGTATCTACCCTAGGAGACACGGGGAGAACATGCAAACTCCACACAGAAAGGCCCTTTTGCCAACCCCACCTAGGGTCTGATGATGCAGAGGAGGGAACACGCACCCAGCGCCCACAGCGTTTTTTTTCCTCCTTTATACATTGATTGTTATTTGTTGATGACATGTATTATTGTGCAATTGTTTTATGATTTGAATAGATAGGACCACAATGGAAACAAGTCCCCTGGACTTTTTTGTGTTATCTTTAATATAATAAAGACTAATAAAGTATTCAATTGATTGTTCATTCATTTGAAATGTTCCTGTTTTAGTCTTGTTGACAAATTATCATACAATTTAGTCGGCAAAGATCTACAGTTGATTGCGTGCATGTGTGTTCCTATCTATCCGTGTTTGGTCTGGTGTCCATAGATACCCGACAGAGGCCTTGAACACAGATGTCGTAAGTGTCCGGGCCGCACGGCGTGCCGTCGGTGACGCGGTCCCTCAGCTGGTAGTAGGCCATGGTCCCCACAACCTGACAGAAGAGTTTACATCGATCCTTCATTAGAACTGCAGATGGGGGAAGAACAGAAACACAATGAGTTTACATTGATCCTTCATTAGAACTGCAGATGGGGGAAGAACAGAAACACAAGGAGTTTACATTGATCGTTCTTTTTAGAACTGCACCGAGGGACGGAACAACACACAGAGGAGACACACTGAATCAGCTCACAAGAGTTCAAACATTTTAAAATGTATTTTCACTACTTTGGTGTGACACTCTTGTACAGTATAGTGAAGTAGGGCAGTGGTTCTCAACCTTTTCAGGCCACTAACTCCAAAATAATCATATTTTAACTGGGGACCCCCCACCCTGACGAGCACTAAGAGTTGAGGTATTACATTTTGTATAACACAGTTCTATTGTGAAAATAGCAGATCTACATGCTCACAACGCCTCGCGTTGCGAGGCGTTGTGAGCATGTAGATCGGCTATTTTCACAATTTCTTCCTCTAATATTTGACAATTTGGCCAGTGTTTAATTTGTCATTTTAGAGGTAAAAACTCCTTAAATTTGTCTCTTTAGAAATGTGCAGATACCCTCTAAACACTTACACTTTATGTTGGTTTGTTTACTGTTGAGTGAGAAAACAATGTTGCACATTAAGTTAATCATCTGGGGGTCCTGACCCACAGGTTGAGAACCACTGAAGTAGGGCATTCATTTCTGTATTAATGCCCAGTAGCCTCAGAATGGCTGTTTCTGGGGGCGAAGCGACTTGGTGGTGTGGAGGAAGTGGAGGAATTCCCAGAGGAAGCTTGAAGAATTATGTCAGGCATTCGGCGTCTACATTTTCTCAATGTAAAATTATAAACCAGTAAGAATCTCTAATCGGGAGATAAGCGACCGTCAGGTCGCATGTATACAGTCCACTAATGTTGTCTGCAAAAAGCAACCTCATGGTGGCCCTAGAAGTGAGAAATCAGGGGCGGAGGTTGTGGTGTGCCAGCCAAGGAGTGTGTGTGGTGGAGGTCTTCATAGTAACTGCGACCTGTCGGTCGCAATCATATCAAATCTGTGTTAGGGAGTGCAAAAAAGTAACAAAAAACAAAACAGTGCCAAAAGACATGAGATTTTAAGATTCCACAGGTTTCCCCATTTCCAACAGTCCCGGCTTGGCAAATTCTCTTCCCCTTTCGGCGTTGGGACGTTGTCTGACATGATTCTGAAACTATTTCTTTCACCGAGTCATGGCCAAGATAGGCGGGGGGGGGTTGCTACAGAGAGCACGTGGACCCACCCACATATCAGTCCCCTGGCCGGGTGCCCCGCTGTAGAAAGTATCCCATTCCCTCTAGAGCTACACTGCAGATTGCCATCTGGCACAAAGAGACCACCGAGATTTTGGCCGGGCGGCCAGCGGGCAGCAGCGTCCAAGTCCCTCTGTGAGCGATTCATTCATCTAGTTTCATGCTGTACAAGCAAACAAGACAGACAGAGCTCCGGCCATCCGCGCTGCTGTCAGATACGAGAGTTATTTCTCCAAACAACTGATATAATTGTATCGTTTAATCCAGCTCGATTGCGGATTGCGGATTCCGAATGCCGGAAATGTAAATGCATTTTCTGTTGTTTTCTTTTTCCACTGTGGCCAGAGCCAAGTAAAAGTAGGTTGAATATTCTCCCGCTTCTTAACTTACTTTCATTATTTATGTATAAATCCCAATAACCACGTTCAACATGGCGTACCTATTTTGGACATAGGTAGACCTCTTCAAAGAGTTTAAAAACTTTTTGTACATAGCTGCTATTGTTGCAGCGCGACACCAATGTACGCTGTCAGGCAGAACCCTCTTATGTCCATATTTAAATTTGTTATGTTTTTTGTTTTTTCTTCATAAATGAATGCCCTACTTCAGCAAACAAGAGTGTCCCACTAAAGTAGTGAAAATAGCAGGTCTATAACTTAGACCAGTGGTTCTCAAACCTTTTCAACTTTTTCCAAATTGACACTTATCAGCCTGAAGACCCCATTTGAAAAAATATGCCAGGGATATTTCACTTTCAAAATAACGTTTGGTTATTTTATCGTCTACACAGGCTTTTGTGACGACCCTGGAGAGATTTCCATTTGGTTCCTAACTATCATTTAGCCATGGACCCCCTGGAACTTCCTCAAGGACCCCTGGGGGTCCCCGGACCCCACTTTGAGAAACACTGGCCTAGACTACCACAAAGCTACAGCAGCTAAGGTGACCTGGTTTCAACTTCAGCTGCAAAGACATACAAAGCCACACATAATAATGAGGCGTATCTTTGTATATGTTGCATCTGTCAGTGTGAACACAGCATTATGGAAACACAAATGACTAAAATCAGACGTGGCGACTGAGAAGGTTAATCCATGAGTATGCATTCCCCCCAACCAGATCACTGTGATCAAAGCCAAAGTACTGTTACTGCATGGTTGGATGCAAACTGACTATACCACCAAGCTATTCTATGCATTCTAATGACACGCTGCAGAACAGTGTTTTCCCTCTTTCCGACCTAAACAATGCTTTGGGGACCCTGTTTTTATGTTTCCTATGTATTTTTTCCTGTATCCTTTGCCGTTACCTTAATTCACCCTTTGTCAAGTCCCACCCGTTGTCCCCTTTTTACCATACAGCAACACTGTGGGTCTCCACCCACCTGACAACCAAACATAGTTAATGAAATGGTGGGTGTGGCCACATAAGAACATGTCTTTAAGGGGTCCATGCAAATAAAAGGTTTGGACTCCTAATATACCATAGTGTTGTAGTAAATAAGTGCCTTACATATTTTGAAGAAAACCTGGAGACTTGATGTTCAGTAATTGGGCCTTATGATAAAAAATAGGAACATTATAATGGTGTAAATATAAAATTTGCCACGGAAAAGACCAAGTATTTGCCACAGACACATTTGTCTGCTATTTTTGAAAAATCATGAACATTTGAATTTTGACCCGATGTCTTCTAAATCCTTCTAAGGTTTTTTGAAAAACACGTTTCTACGTCAGTGGTTCTCAAACTCTTTCATGTCAAGGACCCCTAAAATGATATGTATTTGGCCGCCGACCTCCGTCTCAAAATATTTTGTATCAGGGACCCCCCAGAAGCAAATATTTGAGTTACAAATGTTAAAAATTAGATATTCAAAGATTTGCACAAATCTTCAAGATTTTTCAAAAAATAGCAGATCTACAATAGTAGTTAAAGCATTCAATAATTCTAGGCCTAAACGGATTAAAGTTAGTGTGTACTCACTGCCACTGTACTTGGGGACCCAGCGTACGGTGGGAGGTAGGCCGTTGATGTTGAAGTGCTTGCCGTCGAAGTGGGAGCACTGCTCCTCGCGGAAGTCCTTCTGGCCGCGCGGACACGGCTCCGTGTTGCACGAGCGGAACTTCATCCGGCGGCCCACGCAGAACTTGCCGGCGTTTCTTGGCCTGGAGAGCGAAAACATGGCTGATGATTTAAAGCAGGGGTCTTCAACGTTTTCAGGCCAAGGACCCCTTAGTTGAGAAATAGATGAACCAGGGACCCCCTACAACCTGTTCATAGATTCCATTTAGTTTCATTGTTTGACAGCACAATTATCAATGTATGTTGGATTGATGTCAATTTGTGTTTTCAGATATTTAACCACTTGAACCGTCAATAATTAATAAACTTGACCTTTCAGTCTGCTCTTTTTCCCCTCTACACCAAACCTCTTTGCCAAAAATAGCCGATCTACAAGCTACAAGCTTTTTTTTATATTATTGTTATTATAAAACATACGTTAACCACTTCAATCCTATATACATTTCGGCCGTTTGAAAATAGCAGATCTACAAGCTAACAATGTGTTGCAATGCGACAAATTGTAAGCTTCTAGACCTGCAATTTTTAAACGATTGTACACAGCTTATACATTTGAAAACTTGTGAAATTGGACATTCTGCCTGATGAGTAGTTTGTACCTTTGGTGCTTTAAGTATATTTTGTTATCAATACTTTTGTAATTTTTTAATTTGACTAAGGCAAATTGTGATTACCGTACTTGTAAAATAGTATTTCTACGTTGCCGTATTGGTACTTTTACTCGGTGTCAAGTAAAAAAATGTGAGTGATCTTCCCATCCCTGCTTACAGGACTTGCAACTCACAGAGGATTTATTTATCGCTCTTGTTCACAACCGTTGTCGCTTGTTTAGTCTCGTTAGGTTCTTACTGGAGGTGTTGTTATGGGTTTGCACTGTTACTGCACCACTTTGTTATCGTCACTGTCGGGTAAAACATGTTAGTACTTTTAATGAATGGGAAAATGTGAGGTTTCTCTTCTCCTTACTCAGGCTTGTTGCAGTCTCTGGCGGTGCTCCGGGTGCCTCCGCCACAGGAGCGGGAGCAGGCGCTGTACGGCCCCCAGGGGCCCCACTCCCCGTGCACGGGCCTCAGGTCCAGCTCCTTGTTCACACACATGCCGTGTCTGCAGTACTGGAAACAGAAGAAAAAAAAGTCGCACAGGAATTAACACAGGAGATGAAAATCTTTGTGATACAATAAGCATGTCTATGGTTATAAGTAAGTGTCTCTGCCATATCTATGTGGCATATTAAAGCAGAGACAGCACAATACTTTTGCCTCCTTTTTCGGCATCCCAAGCAGTTGAAACCCAGCTCTGAGATGGTACGTAGAAGTGGTTGGTACACACACACACACGCGCGCGGGCGCACGCACGCACGTGTGCACGCACGCACGCGTGCACGTACGCACGCACGCACGCACGCACGCACGCACGCACACACACGCACACACACACACACACACACACACACACACACACACACAGGGACGTTAACCACTTAACCTAATGAACCCTAGCATCCCAATTCTGCGATGAACGTCCTGCGGAAAATACAAAATTCTGCATCGTCAGCTTGCGCTGTATCATTGTCTGTCTTCAGCGAAGAAACGATAGTGTCTGTTAGAATGCAGCTTCAGTACACACAGCTGCCAGTGTTGTCGTCGTTCCGTCAACTTAATCCACTGTTTAGACGAGAAACTATAGTATTGAAAGAAAACTGTGGGGAAGAAGCTACAGTAATCCTGGAGGAACGCTTCCAACTCCTCCAGCTGCAGTGGTGTAAAGCAACTAAGTACATTTACTCAAGTCTCAAGAACTGAACTTATAAGTACCGGTACAATTTTGAGGTATTTTTTACTTTACAGGAGTATTTCCAATTTGCAGTACATTTACTTCTACTCCATCACATCTCAGAGGCAAATATTGCTCACAACGATGCGAAGCATTGTTAGCTTGTAGTCAGCTATTTTCAAAAAGATTGTAATGCATTTGAAAATGTGTGAAATGGGGCATATTGAGTACTTTCTACTTTTGGTACTTTAAGTACATCTTTATGCCAGCCCAGTACTTTAATACTTTTACCTAAAACATGGACGCCAGGTTGAAAGTGGGTACACGGGCACAATATAGACATTGAGGCATTACTGACTCACAGACAGGATGTGCCGGTTTTCATAGCAAACTGCGACCTATGGTCGCAATTATTATTATTATCATTATCATTAAACTTTTAATTTTCCACTCTTTTCCATTTGGCCCCACTGGTGCCCCCTGTTGGCCCCCACTCTGAACACCACTATGAGCCATTACAAAGACCCCGCTCCCCAAAGCAGCAGCATCCTGCCTTCAGGTTATATCGCCACTGTCGGGCAGAAACATCGTATCTCCAAGTTTCAAATTTGTAAATTTTTTCCCGCAAAGTAAAGCGCTGCTTCATCATACAAGGCCGTCGCACAAAACTAATGAAAACGGCAGATCTACAAGTACACAACGCTGTGTGCTTGTAGATCGGCTGTTTTCACTAGTTTAGTTCATTTGTTAGATGATAAATACAAAACGAACGGTTTTGGACGTACAAGGTTTCCACCCGACAACGACCATATGTAGGTTATAAATAATGTATTAAACCAATATTTGCTCCTGAAGTCTGCAGGCCCAGTAATGATAATAATGAGCTTTGTGGGTTTGCGGGCCCTTCGTGTTATCACAACTCTAGGGTTTCCTTAGAGAGTCTTCTTATCAGCGGTGCCACTGGTGCCTGGTGCCCAGGCCTGTGTTCCGCGGGTCCACAGCACCCAGACAGACGCCGTCTTGTCCCGCATTCTTTCTGTTGAACAGGACCCTACTCTGCTATCTTAGCCACCGAGGAGGGGATTCGGTTACACACGAAAAGAAGGCATCCGCCGGTTGCTTTTGCTTTGTTATAGCGCTCCTTGGCAAGGGGTTCACCTCGTGATTACGCTGTCACGTCGCACCCTCCAAACACCCCATTTCTTGACGCTGACATGTGGAAACCTTGTAGCCTGTGTCCAAAACCGTTCCCTTTTTGCTATTATAATATAAAAAAGTGTTCACTACTTTTATACAACATTCATGTAGGATGAAGTGAAGTGATGAAAAAGACTACACAAAGAGTTAAAATATAGAGATACAAGGTTTCTGCCTGACTGCAACGTTATACTAATATTCTTATGCGCATATTTTGTGGTCAATGGCCTAAAACAATGTTGGGATTTATGAATGATTGACGTGGAGGCTAAATTCAGGAGGTATACATTTCATGTGCCATCGCAATACATTGTAAAATTGTTATTCAAGTATATGTTTTTGTAATTTGAAATGTGCGCACAATATACTAGACCCCAGTCTAAAGCAAGAAACATACAAATCTGATAACATGGCAGGTAGATCTCAGGAGAAATTCACCTGCAGTGGCTCAAAAAGAAAATACATTGTATTTGATTAAATCTACAATCCCAACGGGGGTACGGTGGGGCAGTCGGTACTAGCGCTGTCGCCTCACAGCTAGAAGGTCCTGGGTTCGATTCCCGCCGGGGACTCTGTGGGCGCTGGGGGCATGTTCTCTCCTCCGCGTCATCAGTGCCCATAACCTCCTAGGTGGGGTTGGCAAAAGGGCCTTTCTGTGTGGACTTTGCATGTTCTCCCCGTGTCTCCTAGGGTAGATACTCTATAATGCCTCCCCCTGGCCAGCCGGGGCGCCTGATGGAGGGGAAAGGAACTGGTTGGAATAATGTGTTCCTTCCACGCGCTACGTCCAACCGGGGAAGCTCCCCCCTGTAAGTAAAACATTGGAGTACTTTTTCCACCACCGCACACATGGCTAGCTAGCTAGCGCTGCCTGTCTGTCTCTGGCCGTCCAGACGCTGTAGTGTGCGCAACACATTTGAAAGTTTGTAATGATGGAGTGTAAAGTCTACGCACAACGACAGACAGGTGTTGCTAACCGCTGCAGGCGCACTAGGACTAAACAACCCACAAACTGTTCCACCGTAACCTCTCAACTCCCCACACATGGCTTGAGTAATGACCCGGGCATTCTCATTTTCCCTCTTTCCTCCCTTTCCCTCCCAACTGCACTGAAAGTGCAAAGAAAAAAGGTGAGAGAGCTGTGGCGTCAGTTCAGCGAAAGCTAAGGTATGGCAACATGACAACATGACAACATGGCAACATTGCACGCGCGCCTTCGCGCACGTGCAAGACACCAGTCATGTTGCCATACCTTAGCAAAAGGCATGATGAATTTATTTTAAGAAGTGCATTTATTTGTTTTCTGGCAGCTGGCAGCTGCCATACCTTGGCATATCTAATTGACGCCTCTGTGAGAGAGCAGCATTAGTTGATGAATTTAAAGTGGAATTCATATAACGAGGCATGAAAAAAAAAGGAATGTGCAAAAATAAACCACCAGCACATGAGTGCGTGGAAATGGCTTCCACACGGTGATAAAAGGGAAATAGATGCTGGAGGTTTTTTTTTGCGGATAATTAAACATTTTAAAGCTACACTCCGGGATTTATTTGAACTCATTCACTGCCAAGAAAATATAAGCAACTAACCCCCCAGTTTCAAAGTTGTCACAGTATATTCATCTCAAGTAAGATCCAGTCCGATCTCGAACAAGGACACGTACTCTACGCTTTGGCGTCGCCGGGTTAAATGCGTTTGTAAAAGCTGCGTGTTAAATGCTCGAGCGGTCCGGAAGATATGTTCTAGTAAAGCTAGCATGTTTAGACTGCAGACGGAGTGAAAAATAGTAAAGAAAGATTCCGTATTCCGAAGTTTTCCTGCAAACTCGAGCGAATTGACCATATTCACATGGCGGCCATCTTGCCATTAAGTTAATGAAATGCCACCCCAGTTGCCACCCCAGTTGCCACCCGGTTTCAATGCAAATCTCAAACATGGCCGCCAGGTGAATATGGTCAACGGAGATCCGTTATTTTGATTTTGCCTACATCCTGTTTCTGGTTGGAAACCAGATACTTTTTTGTATTATTATTATTATCTTTTTTACAAAAGATGCAGATAGTTGTGATCGGTTGATAAATGCAATGGCAGTGAGGGCTTATAAAATGAACTTGTCAAAACGTGTCAATGGCAGTGAATGAGTTCATGACCAAAAGGATATCTTGATGGATCAGTGGTTCTCAATCTTTTCAGGTATCAGGGCCCACTTGCAAATCATGAAAGCGTTGGCGGAATCCCTTAACACGGCATCCAGTAAGTGGTCAGATACCGCGTACATCTTCCACAATGGTGTAGTAGTAACCAAGTACAGTGCATTATCGCAATACCCTCACGGCCCACAGGTGGGCACCGGCCCACAGGTTGAGAACCAGCGAGGTAGGACGTCCACTGTTTGACAATGTTAATCAACCACACCAGGGGTCTTCAACAGGGGGTCCGGGACTCCTAGGGGGTTCTCAGAGTTACTACAGGGGGTCCTCCAAATCTTTGTGTGATAGAAACCTTTTTCTCTTTTTTTTATATCAACCACTTAAACTAGCAAAAATACAAAAATAGCAGTCTACAAGCTCACATGCCTCGCAGGCAAAGAGGTTTGGTGTAGAGGGAAAAAAGAGCATAATAAGAACAGAGTGAAAGGTCAAGTTAATTAAGTATTGACAGTTCAAGTGGTAAAATATCTGAAAATGAATCCAAAATATACAGAGGACAGTGTTGTCAAACAATGAAACTATATGGAATCTATGAAAAGGTTGTGGGGGTCCCTGCTTCATCTCTCTCTCAACTAAGGGGTCCTTGGCCTGAAAACATTGAAGACTCCTGAACCAGACATTCGAAACCAGACTGGTTACATTGGTTCCACGAAACCATCTGTGCTGCAGTTTTGTCGTCATTGGAATTAGGCCTGTACCTCATCACAGACCCTCACGGATTGAAGCTTTAAGAGTCGAAGAAATGGAAACGCGAAGGGAAGCTGGCATGAGAGACATCCTGAGATGTGGTGGAAGTGAGCAGTTTGGGTCAGATTGACTTCTAGCTTAGATAAATACACCGCTGCTACTGAGTGCCCTGAAAATAAAGAACCACCCCAAAGCACTCAAGCACCCCAGCTCCCCCACCCTCTCTCAAGCACGCGCACGCACACACACACACACACACA
Organism: Nannobrachium achirus; assembly: GCF_963921795.1. Classification (NCBI taxonomy): domain Eukaryota; kingdom Metazoa; phylum Chordata; class Actinopteri; order Myctophiformes; family Myctophidae; genus Nannobrachium; species Nannobrachium achirus. The sequence goes on from NC_137820.1 coordinate 38,365,967, forward strand.
CACACACACACACACACACACACACACACACACACACACACACACACACACACACACACACACACACACACACACACACACACACACCAGTGGTGGGGGAAGTAGTCAAATGTTTTACTTTAGTCAAGTATCAATATTGCAATGTAGAAATACTCTGTTAATTAGAAGTGTTGTATTAAAAATGTATGTACCGGTATGTAAAAGTATAAAAGTAATGGCATCACAATATACTTTAAGTGCCAAAAGTAAAATTAATCATTGTGCAGAATGTTCCATTTCTCAAGTGCAATTTTGTTTTTTAAAATAGCCGATCTACAAGCTCACAATGCGTCACATCACGATGCATTGCAAGCTTGTAGATCTGCTACTTTCAAAAGGCCGAAATATCTATATGACTGAAATAATTAAAATCTACATTACAAAGAAACCAGCAACTAAAGTTTTCAAATAATTGTAGTGGAGTAAAAGTACAACATTTGCCTCTGAGATGTAGTACTACAAACTGGAGGTACTCCAGTAAAGTAAAAGTACCTTAACATCGTACGTACAGTAGGCACAGTACTTAAGTGAACATACTTAGTTACACCACTGACGCACGCACGCACGCACGCGTGCCCACACACACACACACACACACACACACACACACACACACACACACACACACACACACACACACACACACACACACACACACACACACACACACACACACACACTCTTCTCCCCTGCTCAGGGACTGTCAGCCGAGCTCCCTCCCATGGGAGACTGTGAGGGCAGAGACTAGAGACCACCACCACCGCAGTGCTGCTGCGGCTGGTGGGACCTGAGGAACTGTCAAACACCAGGCGGACTGGCTGTCACACACACACACACACAGGCACCAAAAGACCCCTGTTAAGCCTAAGGCATTCTGCTAACCCCCACCCCACCCACCCGCCCGTCGCTGGCTCCATGTGTTTACAGCCATTTTGTTTGGCTTGACAAGAGGTGATGCGGGTGAGAAGAAGGAAGGAAGAAAGGACGGAAAGGGGTAGAAACATCTGCATGGGAACGGCGTGCGTGCGTGCGTGCGTGTGTGTAGTAGTGGATGAAGTACTTGAATGTTTTACTTAAGTAAAACTATCAATATGCAATGCAGGACTACTCTGTTGTAGGTATAACTCCCATGTTCAAAATTTAGAGTAAAAGTACAAGAGTATTTGTATAAAGATTTTCTACAAGCTTGTAGATCTGCTATTTTTCAATAGCTAAAGCATAAAATAATTAAGGCCCTAGTAACTCAGTCCCACTCCCCCCCCCCCCCCCCCCCCCCCTTGTGACGCCCCTAGACGTGCACTGTGCATTGTGCACCGTGCGTGCAGTGCACGAGAGAAGAAGAAGGGCATGCTCACTGCAGAGTCTGGAGGCATCTGGAGGCCATGCTCATTTCCAATTAGCCCCTCTCAGTCTGAGGAGGACAAATACAGGCCTGAGGAAACCGTCGTTGTTGGGTGGAAAACTTGTATATCCCAAAACCGTTCGTTTCGTATTTATCATTTTAAAAAATGATTTAAAACAGTGAAAATAGTTATGCTAGTGATAAAATAGTTATCACTAGTTTTGCGCGGCAGTCATGTGTGACGAAGCAGGGCTTTACTTTACGGGGGATAAAAAAAAACGTACAGATGTGTAACTTGGAGATAGGAGGTTTCTGCCCGACAGGGAGGAAGAAGCGCTGATGTGAGAGGCGAGCCCTCGGAGGCCTCGGGCCACGCAGCACCATGGATCTTACAAAGGTTGTCAGAAATGTGTGCCCTCAATTGGGAGCGCGGTGAGACATTTAAGGGCCTTGTGAGAGAAACCCATCCAGCTGTTGCTCGCATGTGTTTCAAATTAGGAATTTCACACACACACACACACACACACACACACACACACACACACACACACACACACACACACACACACACACACACACACACACACACACACACACACACACACACACACACACACACACACACACACACACGCTGACTCACCGACACATTCAAACACACGCACGCACGCGCGCACACATTCAGCACACACATAAACTGTAACTCCCTTACACAACTCCCAGAGTATAGGAGATAATGTATTCTCTTGTGTTTTTGGGGGCGCTTAGGTGGCGCAGTGGTAAAGTACATGCCCACCGCCTGCTGAGTCTGGGCGTTCAAATCCAAATGGACCTTACGGGTCCATTTGTACACTCTCAGAGTTACACACCTGTAAGGCTCCATTTGGAACCCCCTCAGGGAACCACGAGGGTCCTTGGACCCCCACTTTGAGACCCACTGGTGTAGCAGAGTGTTTCCAGTGAGCCAACATGCACAATATCAGCACTCTGTTTTGACCGGAATGGAACAGAGCCTTCATTAGTATCATTGGAAACACCTGTGAAGGAAGTAAGGAAGAGGCCCAATTTCGGTCCAATATGGCCACCGTGCATAGGGCCTATATCGCATTGATAGCAGACGGAAATGTGTTGTGGGGAGAAATACAGGAAAACTCGGCCTAAAACAAACTCGACCTCATTCGCGCGACCGCGTGTTTCCCAACGAGTCTGTGGCCTTAAGCTAGATGCAGAATAAACCAAAATCTAATCTTTGCTTCTGGGGGTCCCTGGAACAAAATATTTTGCGATAGGGGTCCATCCGTGGAACAAAATATTTTGAGATGGGGTCCTTAACCACTGATAGGCACATGTCTTCTAAATCCTAACAGTTTTCTTAAAAAAACTTATGTTGCTATCAGAGTTTCTCAAACTTTGTCATGTCAAGGACCCCCAGAAAGATGTATTTGGTCACGGACCCCCATCGCAAAATATTTTGTTCCAGGGACCCCCGGGAAGCAAACATTTGATTTTGGTCTATTCTGCATTTAGCTTAAGGCCACAGACGCGTTGGGAAACGTGGGGTCGTGCGAATGAGGTCGAGTTTGTTTTAGGTCGAGTTTTCCTGTGAATGAACTGGCATAACGACCAAACCTGAGGAGAAAAAGGAACAAAACATAGTAGTATAGGGAGCGTAGTGGTTAGAAGGAGCTGCTGGGTCGTTGTAAGAGCGGCAGCATCTGCTCCCAGCCGGGTCGTCAGCTGGGAGTTTTAGCGCCCTGTAATTGGCAGGAAGCTACGCGGCTCATTTGTGAACCTAAGCCATACATCACTGCAGGAATGAGAGGGCAGGGGGATTGATCAAAAAAAAAAAAAAAAAAAAAAAGAAGAAAAAAGGTCCTCTCCTCCTATGCTCCGGCTCTTTCATTTTGACACGTACGTTTCCCAAAAGGGATCACCTTTCATGTCCAACAGGTCTGGTGTTCGCTTTGGCCACAAGACTGATTTAGGGTCCTTTTGGGGTTGTTGTTGCTATGTACAGTGCATAGCAACGTAATGTTTTAGTAAACTTTTTTTAAAGTTTTTTCAGAAAACTTCAGTCAAGATTTAGAAGACGTTTAGGGGCTCTTAAGCCGTGACATCATGTTGTAGTCAGACCCCCAAGCAGATTTATTGTCAATATGGGCAGTGGTGTGTCCCTCGCTATTTGAACAGATCCGAGACAAAAATAACGACTTAAGTATAATTCTACCACTTTCCTGTCAACAAGAAAGAGAAGAAAAATTAGCTTATAGATTTACGGGCGCTGGCTGGTGCCTTTTAGCATCAAAAGATCACCTCCGCCTACAAAATGATGTCAGACTTAAGGGCCCCATAGAACCGGCCTCAGGTCTAAATTGTTTAAGATACCCCTTTGTAGATAGCTCCAAGTACAAATTGAAAGGTCAAGTTTATTAAGTATTGACGGTTCAAGTGGTTAAATATCTAAAAACACAAATTGACATGAATCCAAATTACGCTGATGATTGTGCTTTCAAACGATGAAACTATATTGAATCTATGATAAGGTTGTGGGGGTCCCTGCTTCATCTCTCTCTCTCTCTCTCAACTAAGGGGTCCTTGGCCTGAAAACGAGACCCCCTTTTCTCATAGATACCCATTATAGAACAAATCGCCTTTCTGGAATATACAGGTATTACCGTATATAACATACCTGGTGCTATACTCATGATATTCACACTATACAAGTTTCTAATAATGTTGACGGCATAATTACGAACGCCTCTGGGTTTACATTACAGCAGACAGACAGAGAGAGAGACAGACAGAGAGAGAGAGACAGGGGTTACCGGCGCAGAGAGAGACTTGACGGAGCCATCGTTTTGAGATTGTTTACAGAGCCCTGCATGGGAGGGCTGCCCCTGGAAACAAGTGTACAGCTATGACTGAAGCCAGATTACACAGACTCATCTTTCAGCCCGAGCATGCATATTTCCTCTGTTCAACTGCATACTTCCACTCTTTTCCTCATGTTTCAAGGGTAATGCGGCGAGAGGGAGGGGAGGGGAGGGGTGGGGAGGGGGCAGAACAGAGCATGATGAAATCCAAGTCACTCCTTTCCATCAAAAAAAGTGCTGCATTTCTTCATTTAAGTTAAAGTATTAAAACTGCAATGTACTGGAAATTACAAAAGTCCAGAATTCAAAGTTTAGTTGAGGAAAAGTGCAGAGGTATTGGTATCAAAATATACTTTTTTTTTTTTTGTTATCAATTATTTTTATTTTCCATAACATAAAATTAGAGACATACATATGAATAGAACAAGAAAAAGTAAAACATTAATCAAAAGAAAAATGCAATTAACAGACAAACACAAACAATAGCAAAACAAGAAAAGGAAAAGAAAACCCACCCACCCCCTTTCCCCGGACCAACACGGAATGTACAATAGTGCATGCCTGTGCTAGGCTGTTACCACTATATAGTGATTTCTTGAATCATAGCCTTAAGCTTATCTGCAATGTCCGACCACATATTAATGTTTTCTTCTTTTGCTCCGTGTAACCTTGCTATCGACTGCTCTAAATATACTATATCTAGAAAGGTTAAGGCCCACTGGCGAAACGTTAACGTATGAGGAGGTTTCCACCGCGTAGCTACCATCTTCTTCGCCGCCGTTAATCCAGCAAAGAAGATGCGCTTGCGTATATTGTTTAGTTGCAACTGTGAGACGTCATTTAATAAAAATAAAGAAGGAGAAGATATGATATTAATACTAAAAATAGTTGAAAGTTTTGAGGCAACCATATTCCAGAATGACGACACATTTGGGCATTCCCAAACCATGTGAAGGAAGGTACCAATACTATTTGAGGCGCAGAGAGTGCAGTTGGGATTATTCAAAATCCTCATAGCACATAGTCTGCGGGGAGTTAAATAAGTCCGATGAACAAAATTTAAATGAATTTGTTGATGGTCTGGATTTCTAGAAGATAGCCTAATGTTAGACCACACTGTGTCCCAACAAAAGTCAGGGTCCAAATTTGGTACATCATTCCTCCAAACAGTATCAACAGATAGGGGCCCATAACTACAGTCTAATAAAAAACCATAGAGGGTGGAAACCAAACCTCTTGTTCTGTTACCATCACAGATAAACTCATGGAAGGGGTGCAATCTAAGGGGAGCTTGCCATGGGACCCCATAGGTCCTCATGGACAATCTCAGTTGGAAGTAGAAAAAAAGGGTATTTCCAGGCAGATTGAAGATGTCACACAAATCTCGAAAAGGTCGTAAACCATTTCTATCAAATAAGTCCCCTAATGTACGAATCCCCTTAGCCCTCCACCTTGGAAAGCGAATGGGGCGATCCTCGATTAAAAGTCTTTGATTATTGAACACTGGGGAAAATAAGTTCCATTTACAATCAATCTTACACATCTTTTCAGCTGCTCTCCATACTGCCACTAAATGAGAAATGATAGGTCCAAAGCGAACTTTGCATTGATGTGTAGTTATGTTTGAATAGATAAGATCTCTCAATTCAACAGGCTGCACTAAACTCTCCTCAAGCTCTCTCCAAGAAACCTTATTTGCTGGGTTAAACCAATTTAAAAGGGGGCGGAGCGTGAAGGCCCAATAATAAAATTTAAAGTTGGGCAATGAAAGGCCGCCATCATCTCTAGCACGCTGTAATAGAGAAAGTTTAAGACGAGGGCGTTTCCCTTTCCACACAAACTTAGATATCGAAGAGTGAAGCTTATTCCAGTATTGCGGCGGTGGTGGCAAAGGGAGCATAGAGCTTACAAAGTTAACCCTAGGAAGAACATTCATCTTTATGATTGAAACTCGAGCTTGGAGAGAGTTGGGCAAAGATGACCATCTATCTAAATCAAGACAAATCTTATTTAGAGTGTCACCATAGTTGTTCTTAACAATAGCCTGAAGAGAGGGGAAAATATCTATGCCAAGATATTTGAATTGGCTTACTACTGGGATTATGGGCGGCAGGATAGCAGATCTCATCTGATCATTTAGAGGTAGAAGGGCTGACTTCGTCCAATTAATTTTGTAGCCGGAAATGGAACTGAACTGATCAAAGATTTGAAGGACATGAGTAATTGACTGTGGTGCATTCTCAATGAACAGTAGAATATCGTCAGCATATAGGGAAATGCGATGCTGTGTGTTGTTAATCGAAACAGGAGTAATATCTGCAGACTGACGCACTGTCTGAGCCAAGGGTTCGAGTGAAAGTGCGAAAAGGAGAGGACTAAGGGGACAACCCTGCCTCGAAGATCTGCCAATCGTGAATAGCGGCGAACAGATCTTACCGGTTAGGACCATCGCTGACGGATTAGAATAAAGTACTTTAACAAAATGTATGAATGAAGCACCAAATCCCATTTTATCTAGTACAGCCCACAGGTAAGACCATTCCAGACGATCAAATGCCTTCAACGCATCGAGCGACAACACTGCGGCGGGGGTCCTCAGCTCCTTAGCCCTATCGATGATATGCAATAGTCGTCTAGCATTATCAGAGGCTAGTCTAGTTCCTATGAAACCTGTCTGATCACAGTGTACTAAGGTGGTCATAAAACCCTGCAAGCGACGCGCAAGCACCTTAGCAAAAACTTTTAGATCAGAATTCAAAAGTGAAAGCGGTCTATAGCTTGCGCAATCTGTGGGATCCTTGTTCTTCTTCAACAATAATGATATAATAGCTACATTCACATCCCTGGAGAAAGAGCCACTTTCAATTGCATATCGAAACATGTCTAGCATCAGCTGACCTAGATCTTCCCAAAAGATGGCATAAAGTTCAGGGGGTATCCCATCCAAACCAGGCGACTTGCCCCTACGCATTGCGAGCACAGCTTCCTGTAATTCCGCCAGATGGAGCGGTCTATCTAAGGCTTCCGCATCCGCCTCGCTAAGGGTTGGTAACTGTATGTTGGATAAAAAATTATTGCATACTGCATCATCGTGAATGACCTCGGAGGTGTAGAGCTCATCATAAAAAGCACGAAACGTGGCATTGACCTCTTTGGGTTCTGTAACCATGGCTCCCGTTGTTGATTTGACACTAACAATATCAGCAAAATGCTCATTGGATCTAAGACGTAAAGCCAGTAAGTGACTGGGTCTTGCACTATTAAAATAGTAGTTTTGCCTTGTGCGTTTCATTTGAAATTCTGAGCGGCGCTTGAGAATGGAGTTAATTTCTTTCTTAACTAGCTCCCTCTGAGTTGCTGTTCTAACATCAAAGTTATTTTGGAGAGAATTATCCAAAGTAGAAAACCGAGATTCCAATTCCACCAGTTTGGCTGACCTTAATTTTCTCTGAGTGGACGCATAGAGGGTTGTATTACTCCTGATAAAGCCTTTAATTGCATCCCAAAGAATTCTGGGATCCTCAACTGAGCCTGTATTGATATTTATAAATTCACGCAAACCAGTTTGAAACTGAGCTACAAATGCCGCATCGCGCAGCAGTGTGGTGTTAAACCGCCATCTAGGAGCTCTATCTATAACCTGTTTCAGTGAAGCAACACACAGCACCGCCTTGTGATCCGAGAGTGACATTGGGAGCAACTCTACCTTGGCAATTTTATGAAACAAGCTAACAGGGGCAAAAACGTAATCGATCCTAGAGAATGAAGCATGCCTACCCGACAGAAAAGAAAAATCTCTAACCGTTGGGTTCATTAAACGCCAGATGTCGAGTAAGCCAGTTGAGTTTGCCCAAGCACGTAGTTCTGCAGACGCTAGTGCTTGTTCTCTGCTTTCTACCCCAGTGGATCTATCTAGGTTATGTTGCCATGTTGCATTGAAGTCAGCACCAACAATGATTTTGAAATCCGTCAGTTCCAATAAGGTTTTAGTTAGTAATTTGTAAAACTCTTTGTCTAAAACATTTGGAGCATACACAGAGACTAGTGCTAGCATTTTACCCTCCAAGCGGATTTTAGCAACAGCTATCCTCCCGTCACTGTCAGACCAATCACCCAAAGAATCCAACCTAAGGTTACGTCTAGCCAATATGGCTACTCCCTTGGTTTTGGAAGAAGCAGCTGAAAAGGCTAAAACACGATAATGTTTATTAGCCAATCGGTTGGAATGCTCTTTTAAAAGATGAGACTCCTGTATAAATGCAAAGTCAATTGATTTAGATCGCAAAACCCCCAAAATGCTGGTTCGCTTATGCGGTATATTCGCTCCCCTTACATTGAAACTTAGAAATTTATATTCTGTCATAATTGTGGTTCAAACCATACGCACAGCAAGCACAGTAGAACATTTTAGAATTTCCTAGTTGGTCCCTCACAACAAACCTTCCCAACAGAAAAACAAAACAACCCCAAAAGGAACAGAAAGGAAAAAGCAACATCAAACGAACATAAAAAAACACATAACATTGAAGCTTGAGGGGGAAAACCCCATTAGCATCAGAGTGCACAAAAACAGTTCCCCACCCCATCAACCTATTAGTCAACCTTCATTTCACTCTGTCAGAGAGTGCAAACAAGTAACTGCCCAAAAGTAACCATACATTGCCCTCTGGTGGTTATGTAAATATATAACAGATCACCAAAGTAAAAACAACAACAACAAAAAAGTGCCTTCTTGTGGCTGAATAGCTCTTAAACATTCCATCAGCTCAAATTATGATCAATCTCCCCACTTCATATCACTTAAATAAATGAGAATGGTATGTTAACATTTCTAGTAAAGAAGGGGGAGAGAAAAAAGAAAAGAATAAAGGGAAAAAAAAATTGAGGGGACTATAACAACTGTAATAATAATAATCAGTCCAGCATTAGGCCCACTTAGAATGTGATAAAGCCCTATAAGCCACGCTAATGCAAATAACCAAACACTTGTGGCAGATAAGTGGAAATAAGGCTGTCACCACGACAAGGCACTAATATAATATTAATAATAAAAATAAATAAAAAAGGAAATCAGTGTATATGATATAAAAATATATGCACTTACATATGTAGTTAGAAATAGAAATTAAAAGCACATCCGGGGGGCCATATGCAGCAAAGCACACACAGTGTTAATGCATACTGCGCCACATACAGCCCCCCCATGCATCCATGCATACAAACCACAATTACTAATTAGAAGGGGGAAAAAAAGGAAAGAAAAGAAAAGTCTGTATACATAAGTATTTACATAAAACACAGTTATGTATGATCAGGAAACCATATACAACACAGCACACATAATGCATACTGCGCCATATACAGCTCCCTGTACATGCCCAAAAGGCCAGTGCAAACTTAGATAAATGTCAATCATATTAGTTAAGTCTGTTTCCGTCTTAAACAGTAAACTACCATACTTCAAACAGTGAACCTACCCAATCACGACTACAAAATAAATATCCCAATACAGAGCTCCCCTCTCCCCCCATCAAGAAATTAACATTTTAACAAGTAAATTAACATTTTAACAAGTAAAGTAGGTAAATAACTACCCCCCCCCCCCCCCCCAGACAGCGGATCCACAAGCACGTAGAGCCAACGCGCCACGAGATCGTACATCCGCCAGCTATTGAGATTAGAAAAAAAAGGAAAAAAAAGAACGAGTCAATGAGCCAGGGAGAGAGAGAGAGAGAGAGAGAGAGAGAGAGAGAGAGAGAGAGGAGAAGCAGAGATAGGTAGAGAGACATAGAGAAAGGGCGGGAGAGCGAGTGGTCTCTGGAACCGCGGAGCCTTCACAATTTAGACCATATTATTTATATCTGTTTCACCTTAAACAGTAGGCTACATTACTCAATACAAAGGCCAAAGCCCAGTCTCGCCCTCCTACCCGAAAAAGTAGCGTTTTAGGCGGCATAAACGAACCATAAACTAACAACCAACATAGCCGCCATTACCTAACAGAAAGAGAGAGAGAGAGAGAGAGAGAGAGAGAGAGAAAGACACACACACACACACACACACACACACACACACACACAGCGAGAGAGAGAGCCAGAGAGAGAGAGAGAGAGAGAGAGAGAGAGAGAGAGAGAGAGAGAGGGAAAGCCGAGATAGATAGAGAGACATAGAGGGAAGACGATAGAGAGAGCAGGCTCCGTCCGAACCGCGACACGGAACACGTTAGACAAAGCCTAACAGAGAGAGATAAAACCCTCTAGACCTATATAGTAAGCAGCACAACGCTCAATAAGAGCAAAGAAAAGGAATACAATAATAACAAGAACAATGTCCATTATATTCAAACAAAAAAGACAGTGAATTATGCTTATAGCTTTAGCAGCCCTAAATCCTCTCTCCTTGCGGTAACCTAAATTAAAACGAGTAACACCCATCTGCTTACAGATCTTGTTAAAAAATAAAACAAATAAAATAGGTATTATGAAACGAAACACTTGAAAACACAACGTCAAGTCAGATGATGAGTCCAAAACAATAAGTAGGCTTACATTAACAACTCACCCTTTGGGGAGGAGGAGGAGGAGAGAGTGAGGAAAGAAAGACGCTGCGTAAAAGTCATCTCCAAAGTCCCAGCCAGCTTACCAACAGTCCATTAAAGGCAAAAGGATATCACATCGGCAGAATGTGTTTGAAAGCACGCGATCACGAAAGCAAAAGTGTCCCTGGTAAAAGTTAGTTCTCTGTAACTGTCGTCTCATCATCCTGCGTAGCTAGAGTCTCGTCCGCAGCACCTGGAGTCTTGAACTTATCCTTGCAAAAGGCCAGAGCTTCCTTGGGTGAGTTGAAAGTAGAAGTCGCCTCATCCACGGTTATCCAGAATTTGCTCGGGTGCCTTATTCCGTATTTAACCCCTTCCGCGGTGATGGAACGTAGGAATTCCTTTACTGGCCCGAAAGCTGCCCTTCTCTTTGATGTTTCAGCAGACCAGTCGGGGAAAATATACACCTTTTTGCCATTGTATGTCAGTTGGCCTGCTTTCCTGGAGAGCTGGAGTATGCGTTCCTTTACCCGGAAAAAATGGATCCTTGCCAGGAAAGCCCTTGGCTTATCAGAACGTGGATTGCCGGTCCGATGAGCACGATCCACCTCCGGGGGGGAGTCGGGAAACTCGTCGGGGAATGTTTTCTGCAAAAAAGACTGGATAAAGGCCACTGGGTCAGCCTTTTCTAGCCCAGGAGAGATCCCAATCACTCTTATGTTGTTCCTACGACTCCGGTCTTCTGCTATGACGAGCTTCTCCTCCAGATTAGCACATCTTCTCTCCAATTCAGTGATACACATCTGCAAACTGTCCATGGAGGAACCAAAGTTCTCAATGGCCTCCCCCTGTTCAGCCACGGTCGTGTTCAGCGTGGCGACTGCAGGACGCAGCTCCTTTCCGAAGTCATCAATCTTCTTCAGTAATTTCTTCTCCAAGCCAAGCATCATGGGTTGAATAAAACCATCCATAAACTCTTTCAGTGATTCCTTGAGGACCTCGCGCAGCATGCTCTTTGTAACCGGAGCGTCAGCGTCGCCCTGCATTGCGCCGGCCATGTTGTCGGCGTTTGCGGTCGGAGACCTGGTACTCCTCGACCTCGTGTTAATCGTATTCGGCATGAAACACGAAACAACTGCAAAAACAGACGCTCACCAGTGTTTTGGGCGTTTAAAGTCTCAAAAGAACTATAAAGGCAGTAAAAAATGGGCTTAAAAAATGTGAAAACTATGCACCTCCACAGAGCTCAACAAACGCGTCCTACTCGGTCGCCATCTTGTCGGAACTCCTTCGTATCAAAATATACTTGAAGTACCAAAAGTAGAAAGTACACATTATGCAGAAGGTCCCATTTCGTCCCAAGTTTTCAAATGTATAAAAACGTTGTTGAAAGTAGTAGATCTACAAGCTTGTGAGAGTGTAGATCTGCTATTTTCAAATGGCCGAAATGTATATAGGGCTGAAGTGGTTAATGTGTACATTTTGTAATAATAATGCAAAATATACAAAGTAACGAGTAACTAATATTTTCTAATAATTGTGTAGTGGAGTAAAAAGTATAGTATTTGTCTCTGAGAGGAAGTGTAGTAGAAGTAAAAGTATAAAAACGGGAGATACTCAAGTAGAGTAAAAAAAAAACTCAAAATTGTACTTAAGTACAGTACATGGAGTACGTGTACTTAGTTACTTTAGACCAGGCACGTACACACATAGATATCAAAGGGGGCTTGAGCCCCTGCCCTTTTATCCGTCTGTAAAAAGTGCCCTCTCCAGTCCATGAATGCAGTTTTTACAATGGTGAAAGAAATGCAAATGCAAACACAGCATCTTATGTTGAAAGAATTTCTCTCTCACTCTCTGTGTGCTATTTTCGATATTTTCACCAAAAGGCCCTTTTAGAAATTCCAGCCCCTGCCTCTCCTCTCCTCTCCTCTCCTCTCCTCTCCTCTCCTCTCCTCTCCTCTCCTCTCCTCTCCTCCCCTCCCCTCTCCTCCCCTCCCCTCCCCTCCCCTCCCCTCCCCTCCCCTCCCCTCCCCTCTCCTCTCCTCTCCTCTCCTCTCCTCTCCTCTCCTCTCCTCCCCTCCCCTCCCCTCCCCTCCCCTCTCCTCTCCTCTCCTCTCCTCTCCTCTCCTCTCCTCTCCTCTGCTCGTCTTGTGGAAAAGCTGTCATTAGCATGAATGAGTGCCTTGGCGTCCCATCAGCTGTGTCATTCACCTGTACTCTTTTGAGAGACACTTTTACCTTTGGTCTCGTCCTCTCTCATTTCACGTCCACTAACACACGCCTACGCTCCTTTCAACAAGCCTCCGCTGCGCGGTATACACCGCAGCATAACAATACAGGTGTTAGGATACGGGTATATATATCTGAAAAACAAAGGGATATTGTTGTACTGTAAGTAGCGCGGTTAACATGCAGCGTGTTAACCACATGAACCCTATAGCGGCGCACACATAGACATCAAAGGGGTGGGCTTGAGCTCGTGCCCTTTTACGTGTATGCAAAAAAAGTGCCCTATCCAGACCACGGGTTCCCAAACACTGGGTCAGGACCCATTTGAGGGTCACACGCCGTTTTTTATGGGTCGCGACTCGAGTAAAAACCCAATTTTCTTTTCCTACATTTAAATAAATATAGTATGCATTTCAAACGTATGCAGCATTAACTATGGTGAATGAAATGCAAATGCCCCTCCTTTTCCATGCCATATCTGAAGACAAACCAAGAGAATTGGCTTTGTCCAAACTCATGCAGACTGCATGCAGCATTCTACCGGTATGCATGAAAGAATTGCCCTCTCTGTGTAGAAATCCATGCTGTACGCCACATCTCCAGTATTGGCTTGATTATGCTTAGTTCAGTGTGGTATCACACACCGAAAATAGCGGACCTCCAAGTCCACAACGGATCCCACTGCGACGCGTTGTGGGCTTTGTGATCGGCTATTTTTGATATTTTCACCAAAAGTGCTCTTTTAGAAATTTCAGCCCCTGCTTCTGTATAACATTCTCTGCACGCCTAGTCCCTAGACTGTGCATGTTCGTATATACTGCGGAAATAGGCAAACATCCACTCACAACGTGGTGCGATGGGGACGCGTTGTGAGCTTGTAGATCAGCTATTTTCACTGTGTGACTTACAAGCATATACCGTAGGGTGTAGGCAGGGAACATTAGCCAAAAATAACCGATCTACAAGCCCTCATGTGAGATTCGGTTTGGCCGTTTAGTTATGAAAAGAGGGGTTAAAGGGAAAAAAAAATTCTTGTCGCATTATAAGCCAATAATTTGATGACCAGCTGTGGTTGACAATGTGGTTGACATTGCACTATTAGGTTGTGTTGGTAGTTTCTGAGTATTTTGCTTTGTTTAACAATGACAGTGAGATACATGTTGCACTAACTAGCATTGACTGTTATGGTCTCTTTTTGTAAGACACTTTATGTATATATACTTATATATTATTCGCCCCCTCTATTGATGCACCTACTCTTTATTGGTACTGTACTGCTCTTGTTTTTTTCCCCACTTATCTATCTTTTTTCTTACTTCTCTGTAACTTTGTAAATAACTGTATACTGCTGTGCTACAACTGGACAACTGAATTTCCCCCTTGGGATAATAAAGGTATCTATCTATCTGGTTCCCTATGGAGACACAAAGAGCCTGCGCCGTTCCCTAAGAAGAGTGAAGACTCAAAGAGTCTCCGCAAATTAGGAGCTTAAGAATGCAACAATAACAACAAAAATATCCATGAATTCAAGTCTCCATGGGGTGAGTGAACTATCCCTTTAAGCGCTTAATTTAACTCTGAGAGAGTATAAATGGACCCCTTCATGTCCAAGTTGCAGGGGTGTAAAGTAACTAAGTACATTTACTTAAGTACTGTACTTAAGTACAGTTTTGAGATATTTGTACTTTACTTGAGTATTTCCAATTTCCAATTCTTTTACTTCTACTCCACTACATTTTGAATCCAAATATTGTTCTTTTACTACACTACAATTATTTGAAAACTTTAGTTACTAGTTACTTTGCAGATCTAAATTACAATATTATAAAAAACATACATAAACCACTTAAATTCCAAGCCTGAATTTATACGGTGGCCATTTGAAAATAGCCCATCTACAAGCTCACAACGCGTCACATCGCGACGCGTTGTGAGCTTGTAGATCTGCTATTTTCAAACATTTTGTACTTTTACTTTTGGTAATTCAAGTACTTATTGATGCCAATACTTTCATACTTTTACTCAAATACATTTTGAATTCTGGACATTTACTTGTAACGGAGTACATCTACGGTGCAGTATTGATACTTTTACTTAAGTACAAAATGTGAGTACTTTTCCCACCACTGCCAAGTTGTTTTACAGTGCAACCCTTCACTATTTAGCACTGCATGTGCATAAAAGATCATGCACAAGCCCACACGGTCCCTTTCGGTTGATCCGACAGCGCCACAGCAATGAAAGCTCCACTCACTAGCCGCCGGACACAGTTAATACCAGCAGGCAGAGCGACATGAATGCTAAAACAACAATCCTCTTGTTCGCCCAAATCCCACAGACATGTCTGCGATGACGGCGAATCAAAGTGGCAAACATCCTGCAAAATATCCAGAGATTAGAGTGACACCGATACCGCTCTCACAACCCCCGGGGCTACGGAACAGGCACACTGTACTACACACTGTACACACTGTACACACACACACACACACGCGGCGCGCACACAAACACGCACACACACACACACACACACACACACACACACACACACACACACACACACACTTGTGTTACTATACTAGTGAGGATATCAACATTTTAGGATGACGATTTTATGAATGAAATAAAAACATATATTATAGTAATTTTTGAAGCAGAAGACAGCAGAACGGCTATTTTCGGTGTACGACACTGACACACAATTACGGATAAAACAGGTGTAACTCTAACTCTAACCCCCTAACTCCTAAAACTAACCTCTAAATATCTGTTCTTGCTCTTCTCGTTTTCTTATGCGAGAGCTTCTGGAAACTCTCGACTCCCTGTATCTTTTTTGTTTAAACCATTAAGACATGGAATTGTTTTATACTAACTTTAGCTATTGAAAAGTAGCAGACATACAAGCTCACAGCTGCAAGCTTGTAGATCTGCGCTATTTTGGAAATTTTTTGAAAAGGTTTGCAGATCTTTGAATACATATTTTTCAAAGCAAACTTTTTTTTTTTTTAACTCAAATCTCTGCTTCCGGGGGGTCCCTGGAACAACATATTTTGAGATGGGGGTCCACTGCCAAATACATGTCATTTTGAGGGTCCACTGACATAAAAAAAAGTCCAGTGAGAACCACTGATTTAGAAGACATTTATTAGTTTACAAAGTGTACACATTTTGTACTCTCTTGTTCTGGAAGTACGAGTGTCACGAGACAATATCGCATAACTCTGAAAGTCTTTCCTCATTTAAGTGCTTTTACTAACACTTAACTTCTTGAATCTGACAACTATTGGATTTGCAAATGAATAATGTGCAACAAACAAACAAACAGGAAGAAGAGGATAAAAAGGACAGAACCTCCCCTGGAAAACACATTCTCAAGTCAGTCGTGCTTAACCCATTTAGGCCTAGATTATTGAATGCTTTAACCAGTGAAAAATAGCAGATATACAAGCTCACAGCGCGGCACCGAGTGCCGCGCTGCGAGCTTGTAGATCTGCTATTTTTGAAAAAGTCGTGAAAATGTGTGCAAATCTTTGAATATATGTATTTTCAAAGCGAACGTTTGTAACTCAGATTTTGCTTCTGGGGGGGTCCCTGGAACTAGATATTTTGAGATGGGGGTCCGTGGCCAAATAAATATAATTTTGGGGGTCCTTCACATGAAAAGGTTTGAGAACCAATGACACATTAGTCTCTCAAGAACAGACTAACTGAGCTCCAGTTAAGTGAAAAGGACCTTTTCTTTGACAATGGCTGGCCAGATTGCTGACATAGAAACATAGGGTTTTTCAAAAAGTCTTCAAAAGGATTCAAAAGACACTTATAGAATCGGGTCAAAATTCTAATTTTCACGATTTTTCAAAAATAGCAGATCTACAAGCTCGCAGCGCGGCACTCGGTGCCGCGCTGTGAGCTTGTATATCTGCTATTTTTCAATAGTTAAAGCATAAAATAATGATACACAAAATGTTTACCCGTTCTGAATGGGTTAAAGTACGGGGATCCTTGAGGGGGTTCCAGGGGGTCCCCCAACTAATTGATTGATAGTTAGATCCCAAATGGGACCCTTCATGGGAGTGTAAAGCAGCTTAGTGGCCTTTTGCTTAGAGTGTCCACCCTGAGATTGAGAGGTCGGTGGTTCGATTCCCTGGCCGGGTCATACAAAAGACTACTAAGAAAGGGACCAAATGCCTCCCTGCTTGGCACTCAGCATCAAGGGTTGGATTGGGGGTATGTCCCTGTTACATAGCGTCATGTCCAGGGGGTGGAGGCTATACTTCCACATCAAGCTGCCTCACGCTATGTAATGGGCCTCATCGCTCCGCAAGGCTTACTTAACAGGAGTGTACAAGTGGAATGCAAAATCCAATTGGGTTCAATGCATTTGGAGAGAGAGTACAAATGTGTACACTTTGTACACAAATAGGGGGGTGGTGGGGGGGGTGGTGGGGGGGGTAATGCATACAAAAACCGTGGGTCCTTGAAAAAAGGGGGTTCTCAAAAAAACTGTATGGACCCCCTGTTCAAAGCCATGCAGACTTTCACACTCAAGTGCGACGAGAACATCCACAACAAAACGTTTAGGGGGTTTATTCAAGTTCAGCCGCTACTATTAGCCCCCCCCCCCCCATATCGTCCACCCCCTGACCCCTCCCTCCCTCCCTCCCTCTCTCTCTCTCTCTCTGCCACCCACAGAGCACTGTCCTCTCTTCAAAGGGAGCGCCTGTGGATGCAGCTCCTGACTTTGGCTTGACAGGCCCTGATTGACCATGCTGGCTGCATGGCCCCTAATCCACACACACACACACACACACACACACGCATGCACGCACGCACACAAACGAACGCACACACACACACACACACACAAGTATTACTATACTTGTGAGGACATCAACATTTTGAGGACACCGATTTTATGAATGGTATCCGTACAGTAAACACACAAGTTTTTTAACCCCCTAAAAAAGTCCATTTCTCATATTCTACTATACTTGTGGGGACATTTGGCCCTCAAAAGTACAACGCACGCACGCACGCACGCACGCACGCACGCACGCACGCACGCACGCACGCACGCACGCACGCACGCACGCACGCACGCACGCACACACACAGGCATGCACAAAACCAATGCACGGTACAAAGTGTACACAACCCCATTATGTACACACAAAAACACGCATAAAACACACACACACACACACACACACACACACACACACACACACACACACACACACACACACACACACATCACCCCTCGACACACAGGGTAGGGTCCTTTTGAAGAGCGAAAGGGGGATGGGACGGGTTGCGGGGAGGGGGTGTAAAGAAGAAAAAGGGAGTAGAGGGGGGAGGGGGGGGGGGGTAGATGGTGGCTGTATTTATAGACAACAAGTGATGGGATGCCCTCGTTAGTGCACGGCCCACTGGGCCAGATGACAGATCCGCCGCCAAGGGGTCATGTGACCGCATTACTCACTCCAGCACCCACCGCGCGCGCGCGAGACAGAGAGAGAGAGAGAGAGAGAGAGAGAGAAAGAGAGAGGAGCCCGCCACGCAAGAGCGGCGAGAGAAAGAGTGGGGGAGTGTTGCCAGATTTTGCGACAGAAACCAGCGGCCACGTCTATACGAAAACGACCCCTCAAAAAGAGGGCCCAGTTTTATCAGTTTTACCCCCTAGGGGTCCCGGACCCCCTGTTGAAGACCCTTGGTATATAAGGCAATATTAGGCATGTCTCTGAGATGTCCACAGCCCTCCTCTGAGACACACGAGTGTCTCATTCTAATGAGCATTAGTGAGGACAAATTATATGAAGACGGCTGGTTGAAAATGGCTGAAGTGGTCTTTAAGAAGTTGTATGTGGTTGTAAGTACGTATGCTTTTAGGATAAGAAGAGGACGCTGCCCTTTCATGGTATGAAACAACATGGCCCGGGCTTTGAACTAAAGGCAAACTGACACCTTGCGGTGCGTACCTGCTGCCGGCCGGTTCCCCTGTGTGTACGTAAGTTCCATGCCACTAATCCGCCCCCTCCCAGCGCGGGAGGCACACCTCAGAGCCATGGGCCTGACCCCAGACCCTGGCACACCCCCCACCACCCGCCACCCACCCAGACGCAAAACTCATGACTCGGAGCAGGAGAGAGAGGGGAGCTAGTGGAGCGAGTTCACAGGGAGAGGAGGTGAGAGAAGGTGTGATAAATAGAACAGATTGAAATGTTGTTGAAAGGAGAGAGAGAGACAGAGACAGAAAGAGAAAGAGACAGACAGACAGACAGACAGACAGACAGACAGACAGACAGACAGACAGACAGACAGACAGACAGAAACACAATTCTCTACGTTTAGTTTAGTCAGGAACACTCACGCCAAAGTAAATTTAACCATTTTCTGCACCCTGACCTTTGTCCAAGCAGGTTGCTCGTCAAAAATCAGGGAACGTTAAGCAAAACCCTCCATATAGGGATACAATAGCAGTACATAGCAATACATTGACATATTAGCTTGAATCAGCAGACATAAATCACACAAGTATTCGAGCCTATGCCAGACTCTGATCAAAAGGTGGAGGCTGGGGTGGAGGAGGCAGCTAAGTAGCAGCGGATCCGAAGCTTCGGATCAAAGACAAGCAGAGCTATTGAATGCAAGCTTAGCCATTTTAAAGGAGCCTCCCTTATAGAGCGTGAGCTCTGATTGGAGTATGACAGTGTGACCGCTGACGTAATGACCAGTAGAGTGAATGAGGAATAGGAATAGTCGCTGACTGAGGCGGGCGACACTCAAGTGTCCTGCATCAACTAACGCTATGCTTCATTTATTGCAGTATTTTACCGGGGGAAACTCCCCCCTGTCGGGTTATAAGAAGCGCCCTGCTCACTCCTCATGCATTGAGGGAAGCGTGAGCTCAGTTTGGGGCTCTCCCCAGGTTGGCAGAGGGAGAGCAGAGCCCAGGATTACAGCTTAGGCAATTGGCACTGGGTGAAAAATGGGTTACAAAATTGTGGGATATAAATTGTGTTAATTAAATGTCATTTAATCGTGCGAATTTGAATTGAATTGAGAAAAAGAAACTGTGGGGGCTGAGCATGTAAACAGCAACACAGGCACACAGATAGACAGACTAATATGTGACATAATGTACAGAGAAACAGCATAGGGCAGAGTGAGAGAGAGAGAGAGAGAGAGGGGGGGAGAGGGCAGGGGCGTCAATTGGGTATGGCAGGGGTATGCAGCTGCCATACCCTGGGTCCAGGGGGGAAAATAAACGTTACTTTTAAATATAAATCCATGAATGTCTTTTTGTCTATCTACGCTGGTTATTATGTTGTTAAATTACAGTAAAATAACTACAAATGCAAAATTTACCAAAATGGTTACTTTAACAAGGTATTATGATTCCGCAGGTCAGCTGCACAGGTGCAATGCATTATTGTTAATTGTGGCACGTTTACTAACATGCTAAGTTTAGCTGCACTTGAACAACCATTCCAGGCTACCATATCCAGCCCAAGAAACCATAAGAAACTAGTGTAAAAAACTTTTTTTTTTTTGTTTTGTTTTTTCAGACGTTGTGAAAATAGCAGATCTACATGCTCACAACGCCTCGCAGCGCGAGGCGTTGTGAGCATGTAGATCTGCTATTTTCACAATAGAACCATGTTATACAAAATGTAATGCCTCTTTTCCATGAGGACTCCCATCTTTGCCATACCCTAGCTTTTGCTGAACTGACGCCACTGGGAGAGGGGGGGGGAGGGGGGTTGATGTGACAGAGAGCACACACAGACAGACAGACACACACCATGCATGCACAGATGCACGTAGACCCAGGGGAAAGCTTTGGTCCTGCGTGGGCAACATGAAAGGCCCCTGTATGGGGCAGGTGAGGTGCCCGTACTGGTGGGTCCCCCCAGCCCCCCCCCCCCCCCTCTTTCAACTCTACCTCACTTCAAAAGAGTCCCCTGAATATGGATGACACTGAGCCCCCAGCACCATAAACAAAGGTGGTGCCACTACACACACACTCACACGCACGCACGCTCGCGCGCACACACACACACACACACACACGGAGCGCGCATGCACGCACACACGCACACGCACACGCACACGCACACACACACACACACACACACACACACACACACACACACACACACACACACACACACACACAGAGGGAGGGGAGTTGCTTTGTTGGACTTGCATAAAGCAACAGTGGAACATAAATGGCTCATGTAGAGCGTGTGGTTTCGCAGTGAATGCAAAGGAGCTGTCTGTCTGTCTGTCTGTCTGTCGGGGTTCTTTAACCCGTTAATAACTGAAAAATATCTCAAAAAGTCTTCTGAAAACAAGTTTTTAATGTCAAGGACCCCTAGAGTTATATGGATTTGACAGCGGACCCCCATCACAAAATATCGTGTTCCAGGGACCCAGCAGAGAAAGAAAGATTTGAGTTACAAATGTCTGCTTTAAAAATATACAGTATGCATTCAAAGATTTGCACACATTTTCTTTTTTCTTTTTCAAAAATAGCAGATCTACAAGCTCGCAGCCGTGATTGCCGTGCTGCGAGCTTGTAGATCTGCAACTTTTTAATAGTTAAAGCATATAACACCGGTTATTCCGTACGTCCTCAACTGACAGAGACAGACGTCTGTAGCTGACAACGTGTTCCGATCCGATGTGCCGGTGTCCACGTCAAATAACCTCTGAGCTCCTCCAACAGTGACCGCAGTGACCACCCCGAAGTCGTGGGAAAAGTACTGGATTTCTTGAATTAAGTGAAAGTATCACCACTGCAACAAAATACTCAATACAAGTAAAGGTCCAGAATTCAATTGAGTAAAAATGTGTTGAAAGTAGTTGCATCAAAATGTACTAAAAATACCAAAAGTGAAGGTACTCATTATGCAGAATGTTCAGTTGCTGCAAGTTTTGACCAGTTTTCGAAGAAATCTTTCGAAAATAGCAGATCTACAAGCTCACAAAACATTGTGAGCTTGTAGATCAGCTATTTTCAAATGGTGAAAAGCAAGCTGCGAGATTGCATATCTGCAAATTTCGAACATTTTGGGAAAAACCTTGAACGTGTGACGACTAACTGATTTAGAAAGGAATTTTTGTACGATCGGCCTAAGGTTTTACCGGCTCAGGCGCCGAACACCATCCCTCCCTCCCCCGCACAGGCCAGTTAATGAGACACAGGGTGGCGTGGGACAGGCTGCTATCCATGGGACAGCCAGGGTCCTGTGCACGGCCCCCTGTTGTCGTGCTTGGATTAAGATGTTAGCTATCCGCTGTTAACCGGCTCTTCTCCCTGGAGAGAGAGTCACGGAGCGGTTTCCCAGACCCCACCGTGGTCGAGTGACCCAGGGAGTCTGAGGAAGGGCACACGAGAGAAGACATGAGTGGGGTTTTTGAGTGTTGCCAGCCACTTCAACCCTTGGGATTTGGGAGTTCCAGCGTCCCTGTCAATATATATTAAAGTTGAAGGGCAAATATATATACTATATTTTTAAAGCTTGGGTCCTCTCGGATCCTTGTGGCTAAATGCATTTTGGAATGCCCCAAACAGACCAGTGGCAATTAGACCCTACCCTAACCTGACCCGAGGGACAAGTCAATATTTTAGACCTGAACCGGCTTGGTTCTCGGAGCGGGTCTCGGGTGGGTCCTGAGAAGAAGATTTGTAAAGAAGAGTTCTCCGTAATAATGATAAATCATGCACGCACAGCTTTGCGCACACCCATACGCACGCACGCTCGCCCGTGGGCACACACACGTGCGCACTCATTCTGACTCCCTTTCTCTCATACGTTCCATTCCTTGCTGAACACCAACCCACCAACCCGTACCGTGGCCGTGCTGCTTGTAGATCTGCTATTTTTTTTACAGTTAAAACATTTAAATTGCGCGGTCGCCGGCCACCGACGGGCTCTGCTACACAGCCTGACCACTGAGCCACTCAGTGAGGTTCCAGGGTCAGGGGTTGACAACAAGGTGACTCAACTGTGAACGGCGGGCGGCATCCTCTTTCAAAGGGGTCTCTGTGCCTTCACCTTACCCCCCCCCCCCCTCCTCAAGAACTCTCTCTCTCTCTCTCTCTCTCTCTCTCTCTCTCAGGCATGTGCACACATAGACATCAAAGGGGGCTTGAGCCCCTGCCCTTAACCAGTGCCCTCTCCAGACCATGAATTCAGTTTTTACTATATGGTGAAAGAAAAGCAAATGTCCTCTTTCCATGCCATACCTGAAGGCAGCGTTCAAGAGAATTGCCTCGTCTCCTGAACCTGAATGAAACATCTTATGTTGAAAGAATTGCCCTCTCTGTGTAGAAATCCATTTCGTACGCCACATCTCCAGTATTAACTTGATTATGCTTACAGTTCAGTGTGGTATCAAGTACTGGAAAATAGCCGACCTCCAAGCTCACAACATGTCGCAGCGCGATGCGTTGCGAGCTTGGAGGTCGGCTATTTTCAGTATTTTCACCAAAATTCCCTTTCAGAAATGTCTCTCGTGATCTCTGCCTCTCAGTCTCTCTCCCTTTGCCTCCTTTTCTGCCTGTGTCTGCCTCTGTCTCTAGCCTTGGCTCTCTGTTTCTGCCTGTCTAGCAGCCACAACCACTAGCGTTTAATTAGCATAGCATCTCCAAGCGAGGAGAACATGAAGGCTAATGGGATAGTCAGTCAGGTCAGGGGAGGCCCCGGCTAGAGGCTTCAGGTTTCCTAAGCAGGGCCATCACCTGACCACATTTACACACATTTACATGGGCTGCCTTTAGACCAGACTGCAGATGGAGGGGAAATGCATGTTAAGTTATTCCTCTCTGCTGGGAGCTAGAAGTGAATTGGGGTAAAAAAAAAAAAAAAAAAGAAAAAAAAAAGAAGAAGAAAAGCTGCAGGCCTTAAAAGGATCACCCTTTTTTTCTACAAGGTGAAGAAAACCGAGCGTTTGCAATTTCCTAAAGTTCATGACAAAGTGTGTGCTTATAGCATTCACACAAAACAATTCAAATGTAAAAAGCATGTTAAAGTGCCTAACTGAGATGGCAAAATGGCAAAATACTTGAAATTAGTAATTCCCTTCCGTCTCTTCGTAGTATGCGTTAAAGAGCTGCAAAGGAAAGCGCTTATGGACACCAGACAGTAGGACTGTATATATTATAACTTACCATTCCATAACTATGTAATATATCGCCGTTGTCGGGTGAAAACGTTGTATGTCCAGAACCGTTCGTTTTGCATTTATCATTAAAAAGATTAAAATAAACAAGTGAAAACAGACGATCTACAAGCACACTACGCCTCGCACCGCGAGGCGTTGCTGGTAGATCTGCTGTTTTCACTACTTTTGTGCGACGGCCTTGAATGATGAACAAGGGCTTTACTTGCAAAATGACGTACACACATTTGAAACTCGGAGATACAAGGTTTCCACCCGACAACGACAATATACTATATAAAAATGAATGTATAATTTATACACCGTATATAAATGCATAACTTACCATTCCATGACCACAGTCAGTCCCGTCGGCGAGGGGCATGTGCTGCGTGCGGCATCCTTTATGGTCCCCCTCTGCACTCGTGCACCACAGCCGTTTGCATTGTTTCTGCGGAAAACAGTCAAGGAGTTCAGTGGCTGGCTGGCAGTCACGTAGTCCTGCCACCACATTATCTTAGGCCATGGCTACACAGAGCTGGATATTTCTGAAGCTAGACATTTTTTTGTGCTGTTGGGGCTTGCAGCCACATGAAGCTGGATATTTCGGCTGCGAAGCTGGATATTTTTGAAACCGGATAAATAAGTGGAGAGATTGAAAAATATCCGATTCACTGGATCCGTGTAGACAGGGAACCCGGATATCTCTGAAGACTTTACTGTGTGCGTGTGCGTGCTTGTTAGACCTTTTCTATGTGGATATCTGAAAAATCCGGGATATATGAAATATCCAGCTCCGTGTGGACCTAGATATTTTTCTATGTGGATATCTGAAAAACCTGGATGTATGAAATATCCAGCTCTGTGTAGCCATGGTCTTAATCTGTTATCAAAACCGGGAAATCATCTGTGTCATTTTAGATTTGAAACAATTTAACCATTATTTTATGTGTGTGACCCCGGGCGACCCTTTTCTCGGGACAAACAGACAAAGCCAGCTGTAGGAGCGGTTGGCTCCTTACAGCAGTGGTTCTCAACCTGTGGGTCGGGACCCCCAGGGGGGTCTCCAAATTTTTTCGGGGGGTCCCCAGATGATTAACTTAATGTGCAACATGGTTTTCTCACTCAACAATAAACAACAACATAAGGTTTAAGTGTATAGAGGGTGTCTGCACATTTCTAAGGTGTCAATTTGAGGACTTTTTTAATACCTCTAAAATGACAAATGAAACACTGGCCAAATTGTCAAATATTAGATGAAGAAATCGTGAAAATAGCCGATCTACATACAAAATGTAATGCCTCAACTCTTAGTGCTCGTCAGTGTGGGGGTCCCCAGTTAAAATATGATTATTTTGGGGGTAGCGGCCTGAAAAGGTTGAGAACCACTGCCTTACAGGAGCACCGCTCAAAAATAGCAGATCTACAAGCTCAGAATATTTCAAGATAGGGGGTCTGCTGCCACATACATCTAATTTGGGGAGTCCTTGACATGAAAAGGTTTGAGCACCACTGATAGAGCAACAACGGGATTTTCAGAGAACTGTTTTTCATTTGCAGAGTGGGCCTCATGTCACCAAGTGCACAAAAGGCTTACCTCACTCACTCACTCACTGCACGCCACACCTCAAAGGAAAATTATTTAACAATTTTTACATCAGAGCATAAATATCCCGCGCTGACAGGATCTCGCACCGCAGTGCAGTCTTTGAACTGTGTGTACGCTATGGTGAAATGAGTGTGTAACGGCTTTTATGGACAGCGCAGCCAGCCACCAGAAAAAGCAGACATAAACTTTTACAACCACCTGGGTGCCTGTTACCATAGCTCTCTGGGAGATTACACCACCACACATGACTGTGTGGTGGACAAAGTATATACTCAAGTGAAACACACGAGCATTACAAAGTACATTTTCTGAAGCCTCCAGAGATCTTTCATACCAATACTGTAGAGATGTGCCGATTGATCGGTGAGTGATCGCAATCGGCCGATAATGCCTCTATCGGCTTTGAAGTTGAATTGGATACTAAAGGACCTCAGCCTGCAATCTCCTAATGTTTATACTTAATATACAATGTCAATGTTTTGTAAGAAGAATCATTAAATATATAAACGCTGCTACAGTAACACAATAAATAGAAGAATTTATAGATTTGATGCTGTGATCGGGAATATTGGTATCGGCAGATACTGATTCCAGTTTATTGGTGATCAGTACCGGCCCCAAAAATTGCAATCGGAGCATCTCTACAATACGTTTGTACTTTTGCTCTGTTGCTCAAGTACATTTTGAATTCCAGACCTCTACTTCTAACGGAGTACTATATTTCTACATTGCAGTACTGATACTTTTACTTCAGTAAAAACAATTTGAGAACTATTTTTCCACCACTAAGCCACGGTCAGATGAGCTGCGCTCTGACCCACGTAGCGGCCAGGGAGTTGTTTTCTTAACCTGCACCCTTTGAGGATGTTCAACGTCCTCGGTGGCTTGTTAAAACGCCTCACACAGCAAACTGACTCGTGAATGGCCGCAGCAGGGCCCCCCAAGCAGTGGATCACACATTCTTGCTTATTAAAAAAAAGCAGAACGCATGCTTTGTTGTGTGTATGACTTCATCATGTAAAAGCCTGGCTGGCCACAGAGGGGGGAAACGCAGCACCTGAGAGGGGGGATGATAAGATGCATGCAGGGGTGTCGCACCAAATTCTGGGCCTTGGGTACAAGGATTCACTGCGGGCCCCCCATGAATGTTCTTCATAGGGGGAGGGGGTTTAACCCATTTAGACTGGGAACACATTATTACACGTTATTTTGTTTTAAAAATAGCAGATATACAAGCTCACAGCGAGCTTGTAGATCTGCTATTTTTGAAAAGTCATGACTTTTTTGGAAAAACCTAGGTTTCTATGTCAGTGGTGCTCAAAGTTTTTCATGTGAAGGACCCCCAAAATGATATGTATTTGGCCACGGACCCGCATCTCAAAATATATAGTTCCAGGAACCCCCCAGAAGAAAGATTTGAGTTACAAATGTTCGCTTAAAAAATACATATATTCAAAGATTTGCACACATTTTCATGACTTTAAAAAAATAGCAGATCTACAAGCTCGCAGCGCGGCACTCAGTGCCGCGCTGTGAGCTTGTATATCTGCTATTTTTCAATAGCTAAAGTATAACATAATAAAGGCCACTCCACCTTGGGCCCCAGTAACCCAGTCCCACTCCCCCCCCCTTGTGACGCCCCTGGGGATGCATGCATGACGCTATGGTCTGTGGCGCTCCACATTCGAGACATGGTTACCGGTGAGTCATCTGAGATGTCTAAACACGCTGCTTTAAACTATACGTGCCGTAGAACAATGTCGTCCAGATGGTGCAAAAAGAGACGATAAACCCCCTCAGCAAGCAGTGGTACATTTGCTCAAGTGCTGTGCTCTGGAGTAAAAAAGTACATTTATTCAAGTGCTGTACTCTGGAGTAAAAAAGTACATTTATTCAAGTAATGTAATTAAGTACAATTTGGAGGTACTTTTACTTTACTGGACCATTTCCAAATGTCAGTACTTTTGCTTCAACTCCACTATATCTCAGAGGCAAATATTTTACTTTTACTCCACTACAATATTAGTTTAAAACTTTAGTTACTAGTTACCTACTAGATTTTGACCGTTATTACAAAACGAACATATACCGGTACATTAAGCATTCAGCCTTTGGCTATTTGAAAATAGATCTACAAGCTCACAACACGCCGCAATGCGACGTGTTGTGTGAGCTCGTAGATCTGCTGTTTTCCAATGATTTTAAACATTTTGAAAACGTGAAATGGATGTTTTCTGGATAATGAGTACTTTTACTAGTTTAAGTACATTTTGATGCCAATACTTTTGGACTTTCACTATAACAGAGTAGTTCTGCATTGTAGCATTGATACTTTTACTGAAATAAAAATGTTGAGTACTTCTCCGACCACTGCCCGCATCCAATTCAGAACACTGGTGATGACCTACTTGCACTTACTGTAACATCTGGATTGCCGCACACTTATATCAGCTAAAACAGGAAGTCTGTCCCTCCCTTCCCTAAACCAGTGGTTCTCAACCTTTTCAGGCAGAGACCCCCAAAATTATCATATTTTAACTGGGACCATACTTGGGCAACTGGCGGCCCGGGGGCCACATGTGGCCCCCAGCTTCACTTAATGCGGCCCGCAGGTTAATATCAGAATACTGATATATTGATTTCAGCTGCTTCCAAACATGCAAACATGACCCGCTTTAATTACTTCAGTCTACAGTATAGTAGTAGCTTAATGACTAGTATTAAAAAAATTACAGGCGTCCAATGTATTTGTGTTGAAGTTCATAAAGTTAACATAAGTATAACCAAATGCATTTGAAGTTAGATACAAATTTACTTTTCAGGAATCCAATTCAAAAATAGCAAAAAAATTATTCAGGATTCCAATTCAAAATTAGAAAAAATAGCTGATCTACAACTACTTTTGTGTGACATAATAGAACGACAGAGTAGTAGGACATTCATTTACAAAATACGGCTCTCGAGGTTTCTGCCTGTCAGCAATGCAATGTGGCCCCGTGGAGTGAGTGTTGAAATATAGTGGCCCTCTCCTTCATCAAAGTTGCCCACCCCTGGACTGTACTATTGTAGACTCTTCTCCCTCCTGGCTCTCAAGTTGTGAATTTACAACGAGATTGTAATCTTTTCGTTCTTCTTCAACCTACCATGTAGGGACACACGTGGGATCCTGGTCCGAACATCAGCTCGCACTGTCTGTTGGCGTTGTAGATCTGACCGGGGAGCATGCTGGGCAGCTCGTAGGTTCTGCCAGAAGGTTCGTCCAGCAAGCATTCTCCATATCCGGTGCTGGAGAAGGAAATAAAGCATTGTTTCAATCGACCTGTCTCATTTTTACAAACCCTTATTTATGCATTAGGCCACAGACTCAAGTTATTTTAATGTTTTTTTTTTGTTTTTTTTATCTCTGGGACCCAATTTACACTGTAAAATCCACATTGTATGACAATGTATTTTAGTTATGAATGGCAACTTTATGACAATGGAGTTTATGACGATTAGCCATCTGCATTTCAATTACACCCTAGTGTAGCGTTTAAGTTTTTAGCTCGAGACCCAAAAGAGAGTTAGCCCGGGACACAAACGAGTGAAAATAGCAGATCTACAAGCTTGCAATTCGTGCTCACAAGCTCGTTGTGAGCTTGTAGATAGGCTATTTTCATTAGTTGTTAATTATCCTTTTTTTAATTCATGGAAAATGTATTGTTAAAATTCCTAAAAGAAAAACTATAAAAAAAAAATCTAATTTGGGGGGAAAGGAACATCTTTCTGAGAGAAAGCCTGGTGTTCGTTCACAACAGGCCGTTTGGTTTCCGCCTAAAGCGCGGAAACCACTAGAAGAAGCGGCGTCGCTTTGATTTGGTTCCCTCCGTTTGTTTCCCCAATCCCTTTTAAAATGCTGGAGTAGCCTAGTGTTGTCTTGCCAGTCGCTAACAGTTGGACTAAAAGATGCATATACCAAACACATTTTTCAAAAGCAAAACTACTCCGCATCAAGGAGTTTATTAGGTAGGCCCTAAAAGTATGTCCTTGAGTGCAGGGGAATATTTTGGGTTAAAACTGTTTCCGGTGGATAGTTCCGGCCAAATTGTAGTCCTTTGAGTACTACAACATGACGTTTTGTGGTTTCCGCTCCAGACCGGTTACAAGCCCGAAAAGTGAAGTGATCCCAGACTAATCCATGACCCACAAATGGGTCCCGGCCCACTGTTTGGGAAACATTGGGATAATTAGTTGTTAAACCACTCTATATAGTTGTTTAACAGGGGTCCCACGTGGGTCTACTTCCATCCCCTTTGACCCTCTGTGCTCGGTCTACAGGCTTGTCAGGCTTGTAGACTGGCTGTTTTTTGCCAAATATTCGCTGACCTGAATAGGAATGCTATACGCTTCATGTGGTCAAAGTCAACTTAACTGTCGACAACCCTGGCGTATGCGTGTAAACAGGGGTGTCGCACCAAATTCTGGGCCCTGGGTACAAGGATTCACTCACACTTTGTGCTTTAACTATTGAAATATAGCAGATCTACAAGCTCACGGTGTGGCTGCTATTTTTGAAAAATCGTGGAAAATTTGGTGAAAAACCTATGTTTCTACGTCAGTGGTGCTCAAACCTTTTCATGTGATGGACTCCTAAAAGGTTATGTATTTGTCCACGGACCCCCATCTCAAAATATTTAGTTCCAGAGACCCAGAGCAAAATTTGAGTTACAAATGTTCGCTTAAAAAATATCTAGGCCTATATTCAAAGATTTGCACACATTTTCAAGACTTTTCAAAAGTAGCAGATCTAAGCGCGCTGTGACCTTGTATGTCTGCTATTTTTCAATAGCTAAAGTATAAAATAATTAAGGCCCCTCCACCTTGGGCCCTTGTAACTCAGTCCCACTTTTCCCCCCCATTGTGACGCCCCTGTGTGTAAAACAACAAAGGAAAGTACAAAGCGACACATGAGCACAGGTATACACACAAACACACAGCCCACATAATGCCACGCGTTACAGCGCATGCACGCTCGCTCTCACACACACACACACACACACACACACACACACACACACACACACACACACACACACACACACACACACACACACACACACACACACACACACACACACACACACACGTATGTGCGTGCGTGCGCGCACAACCCCAGAGAAGCTCCACCGTGTGTAATTTCTCCAAATATACCCAGCGATTTTGCTACACCCTCCTTAATCATAAAAATACCTGTATGGACCACATGTCAACATGTGTTATCTCCCACAGAACCACGGTAAACATCTCTGTGTCACTGTCTGATGCCTGATCATCCTCTGATGTGTGTGTTTCATTTTCTCCTCCCTGGTGGGTGGTCTGCGAAGCTATCTACAGCACTGGTTCTCAAAGTGCGGTCCGGGGGACACCTGGGGACACCTCCTCTCCTCTCCTCTCACAATGTATGAAACCTTTGTGTCGTGCCAGCTACACCTGTAGCTGAGGACCCAGCTACATGTGTTTAATGCAGCATCACAATCGTTTCGACCACTTTATGCATTTATACCTTGGGCTATTCAAGGATAGCAGATCTACAAGGCAACAGCGTGGCACGTTGTGCCCCGCTGCATGCAGGCTTGTACATCTGCTATTTTTGAAAAAAAAAAAAAAAAAAAAAATATGTTTGGAAATAATTTTGAAAAAAGGGTAAAAAGGGGATCCCTGCTTCCAAAAAACCTTTTCAGATGGAGGGGTCCGCGGCAAAATACATTCAATTTGGGGGTCTTCGACTTTAAAAGGTTTGAGAACCACTGATGTACAGAGCCAACTGCCTGTCGGTATACGTCATCACACTGACACGGGAGTCAGCAGACTCTGTGGACTGACTAATGCTGCATTATTATTCTTTCCCTGCGAGACTCAGAAGGGGTCTAAATGCTGACCACGTGTTTGCAGGGGTATTCGAACATTCTTCTCAGGCCAAAGACCCTTTTGGCTGAGAGAGAGATGAAGGAGGGACCCTGCTGTAAAACAACGCCTCGCAGTGCAAGGCGTATTTTCCCCACCCCCGAAAATAGGGGGAGAACATTTGCCTGGCTAAAATGTTCCCCCAAGATGGTAAAAATAAAGAAAATCCCACAAAGATGAGATGTCCTCCCCCTCAGTAACTCTGAGGAGCCCCTAAGCCTAACCCCCAGGTTGAAGACGCATGCTTTATTGAGTTCCATAGAGCCTAGCGCCACCACTTCAGTGTAATGACAGATATTGTATGGCGGGCCACACCCTGCCCCCCCCCCCCCCCCCCCCACCCCAACAAAAAAACAAAAGCACAGCTGGACTGGATGTGCGTATAGCCTTGCTATAGCCTTGCACCTAGGCCTCCCAGGCTTGGAAAAACAGCCGCCACCAAAGCCGGTCCAAACACTATTAAAGCAAAGACATCCGCCCCTCCATGAATAAGACCCCTTCCTCTTCACTTATGTTGTGTTTATTTTCACGGTGCAGTGGAAACTGAGACATGTGAGACAACGAGTATAGATGTGTAATTTCCGCCAAACATGTCGTCCTGTTGCTCTTACAAATGTTCCTGGGGAGAGCGCGTTACGTAGATGAAAACACCTGCTCCGTACAGCACCAGCTGATGTAACAAGGCCAGTAATTACAATTCATCTTGTTTGTGTTAGTTCTCCTTTTTCAGGGGTCATCGCCATGATGGCTTGTAGTGGACATTTTCGTCAAGATTCTATTTTTGCCATGGACATGCAAATGAGTGGACAATAACTTTATCAGAAACACATTCACGCCCTGAATGATGATTACAGTTCTATAACTCTGAGACGGTGTTGCGTAAAGAGAATAGCAGACCTCCAAGCTCTCATAACGGGCACCTCCGCGTTGCAACTAGGGCTGTCACAATTATTACATAATCGTCTAATCGTGATTATTTGACATTATCGCAATTATTTTGTCATGATCGTCATAATCGTGAATGTTGAAAAATGTCCGAAATAGTGGAAATAGCAGATCTACAAGCTCACAACGCGTCGCATCGCAACGCGTTGTGAGCTTGTAGATCGGCTATTTCCACTATCAAAGTTATTTTTTAAGTAGTAAGTTGTCAAATATGTCAGTAATTTATTTGTGTATTCAGGTTATGTGTCATATCTGCCATGTGCAATTTCAAAGCCTAACAGCCAAACAGAAATGTAATTATCAACGACAAAAACACAATTAAATCGTTAATCGCCAATTATTTGAGTGACAATATCGTCCTGTAAAATTTCATATCGTGACAGCCCTAGTTGCAACGCAATGTGAGTGACTTGTACTGTATGAGTGAAGCAGTGAAGCTTGTAACCTTCAGTCAGCTGTTCTCAGCGCAATGCCTTAGCGGCGGCCGGGTGAAGTGAAATGCCCCGCTAGGAGTGTATATGTCACGGTTTTTTTTGCGTCTCAGAGAATTAGAGAAACGGAGCGCTTGCCGTGCCGCACAGGGCGGAACAAGCGGTCGCCACAACAACGTCCTCCAGGCGGAGCCACTCGATTGTCCACGACATTGCAAGCGGCGCGAAGGCCAGCAGACCTTGGTCCTGCTCTTCGCCCCCGAGCGCCGCAGGCGCGAGTGGCCGCGAAGAGCGGGCCAGGGCCGCGCGGCCGGCGGAGCGCCGCGCGAGTTACGAAGCCGTGGTGAATGCAATCGTTATATTTATGCCCAGGCCGTAAGGCCTGGGCAAGCCCACGATAAACGCCCTGTCCAAGTGACTACAATGGAGCTAATGGCTAAGCTAGGCTAGGCTAGGCTAGGCTAGGCTAGGCTAGTAAATAAAGAAAGAGAGTCGCAAACGAGTGACGTCAGTGCCTTCACTATTGAATGGCTGCGTCGCCATCTGGTGGTGATTAGTGTGTGGTGAACTACAAAACGAGCGCTCTTACCGAGGTCTCCCTGAGTTACCCAGTTACCCTGTAACATATATACCACGCATCTCACAAGTCACCAGCCAACAAAGAGGTACGAATGAACTGAAACCTTCGCTGAGACTGAGCGGTCCCCAAAATAACACATTTGGGGAAT
Source organism: Nannobrachium achirus (assembly GCF_963921795.1). NCBI lineage: Eukaryota > Metazoa > Chordata > Actinopteri > Myctophiformes > Myctophidae > Nannobrachium > Nannobrachium achirus. Next base: position 38,399,816 of record NC_137820.1, read on the forward strand.
TGATTACATGAAACAGGCACCTAGGCGTGCAGTCTAAAATGTTTCTTTTTCCTCTTTTTTTTTTCTTCAACTTTTGACTTTCCCTGATGAGAGTCGACTTGTGTAATTAAGTCGATTGAGTTGATTTGTCAATTTTTTGGTTAAAGGAGGACTTCACCACTTTTCAAGTGGTGAAGTCCTATATTTATTATTTTATCTATAAATAATAATAATAGGTCCTCACTAATGTTCATAATAAAATAGCGCAATTATTTTCTACTCTGTCCAAGTCTCCTAGGAGAGCTGTGGGAAGTTCAGAATCCATCGTCTTGTGACATCATTTTCCACACAAAAAAATTAATCAATATTTTTGAAAAAAATATTTAGATTTTTATTATCGCGAGAACAATGGCTTCCACTTTAACATTGCAACTTTTCAGGAATAGAAAGCCTGCAGTTTCTATTCGCTTAGATTCCCAATCGATGATGTCACAAGACGATGGGTTTCTGACCTGCCCACAGGTCAGAAACCCATATATCTTTAGAATATTATTTGTGAGAGAGGCCATGGAGGCCATGAAGGGCTATTCCCAGCAAACCAGTAAACGTAACGGTTCCCCGCTTGGCATGTACACTGCTCAATACTCTGGCAAGCTACTAAGCTATGTTTGCCGCCATGATTGTACTTAATTGTCATACAATTAATATAAAACGACATTTTTTATACAGGCATATATTTTAGCCACCTCTCGCTAGGACCCCCCTCCCACTCTACTGCGCATGTGCGACTGCAGTGCACACAGTAGAGATGGGATTTATGGCTCTCTCAAGTGAGCCGGATCTCGGATCCGTTCCTTTCAAAGAGCCGTTCAAAAGACTGGCTCATTTGAGTTACTATGTAGATTTTGGCATTTTGATTATGATTACAAATAACTTCAACCCTATATAAATGTATTTCTGACATACATATGTAGCCTACATACCTGCTATTTGAAAATAGCCGATCTACAAGCTCACAAATATTTTTTTTTTCATTTTCTTTACATTTTATTCATTGGAAAACCTGTGAAATAGGACATTCTTAAAGTACATTTTGATACCAATACTTTTCTACTTTTACTTAACATTCCAAGTTTCTACTTGTGGCAGAGTATTTCCACATGGATTGCAGTATTGATATTTTTTTTACTTAAGTAAAGAAGTTGAGTACTTTTTCCACCACTGTTCATTTACAAAAGGAACGGCTCCCTACTACAAACCGGATCCCATCGTTCATTTCAAAGAGCCGTTCACAAGACTTGATTCGTTCGCGAACGTCCCATATCTAACACGCAGTAGCAGCAGCAGCAGACAGAGAATCGTATGGCATTTTTGGACACAACACGGATAGTATTGTTATTGCACAAGATACACACGCTGCAAACACATAAACAGCTTTTAGGAACACGTTTTCTCTTTCGGTTTTTGGCGGCGGCGGGGGGCACGACCGGACCGTTTTAATGCCTCGGATCGGAATGATACAGACAGAGAAAGATACACCGTCCTCCGTCCTGTGTGTGTGTGTGTGTGTGTGTGTGTGTGCGTGCGTGCGTGCGCTGCAGTGAAAACATGTCTGTTTCTCTGTCTCTCCGATCCATGTTCACAAAAAACATTGCCTCACTCCATAACCACTGGATCGTGCATCATAATAATGCGTTAATAGAACATGCACACCGAACGCACACAGTGACACATTCGCGATCGTGCAAATGCTATGGTGTAACTAAATAGCCTACGCATGTAACATTGTGTTGACGGAGGGACGCTGCTCTAACGTGCAAGCTTCATTCGTTATGTTGCTTTCTGCAATGGAGAGCAGGGGTAGGATGAGGAATAGTGGAATACACAAAAAACATGATACCAGCGAGGCATTTATGTAATTTCCAACATCAAAAACCCCAAATATTAACAACAATCAACGGGTCGACAATGTCTCAGAACATGCCTACTTTCGCCATTTGATTTGTCCTGACTCCTATTATATTGGTGCTAAAAAAGGTCACCAGCACTTTCGCCTATAACATATTCGCCTACACGCATTTGGTCCTTTCGCCTGGCATTTTCGCCTTGGAGGAGAGTCTTTTCACCTACCTGTCTGAGCCATTTCGCCTACCCTCAATTCTGCTGTCAGACTGTCCATGTTTGCATATTTTCTCTTTGTCATTTAAATATTATAGTGACTGTGACAGTGGTGTCAAGTGAATCTAACAGTTTATTTGGCATTTATTATTTACATCACATTTTATTCCTAAAAAATGGCAAAATAGTTTTTTATGCCTGTTGACAGGCAAGGTTGATTCTATAGGCTATTTAGGTGTATTATATATCTTATATAGACCTATATAGGCTAATAGCCTACATATCTATTTTGTATAGCCTAATGTTAAAACAATATAGGCCTACAATACTGTTCATTTTACAATACTGTTCAATACTGCACCAAAGAATGTAGTATCGGGACATAAATTAATTAATTATTTGGGCGCACCTGATTCCAATAGCTCTGTATTTATGTGATTACTATGGAGTGCATAGGATAGCCGTGTGTAGGTTTGACATGTACTGTAACACCACTGTCACAGTCACTATAATATTTAAATGACAAAGAGATAATATGCAAACATGGACAGTCTGACAGTGGCTGTCTGGGGCCCCACGCAGTCAGGGCCGTGTTTTGCTGTAGGCCATTCCCTTTAACTGGCCAATAGGGATATGTGGGCACTTGGAGAGGTGGCCACCTAGACAACTGGGCACTAGGGACATAAAGGGGAGCACACACTGAACGCAGGCAGCTGCGCAGCGTCGCATCGCGGTATCGACGCACGTGAAGTGCCGCGCGGTAACCCCAACTGGATGCGGCGCGCTGCCACACAGCACATCCATTTCCCCCGGTGGGGAGAAGCATGGGAGAACATGTTCAACGTGCGGCAACGCTGGTCAAATAGAACAGTGGCGTATCGGCACGGCAGACGAGGCCTTCCGCGCCGCCTCTGCGTCCAGCGTGTGTTCCCCTTAAGCCCCCGCAGGGGGCTTTTTTTCTAGTATATATATATATATATTATATATATATTTTTTAGTGAGGACCAATTATATGAAGATAGGTTGAAAAGTGGTGAAGTCCTCCTTTAATGCCCTAACATATATTGAAGAGAACCTGGAGACTGATATTCAGTAATGGGGTCTTGTGATCAAAATAAGAACATTATAATGTTAAGTCAAAACAAAATCTAGAATTTGCCACAAACAGGGACAAGGCTTTGCCACGGACACATTTGTCTGTGTAGGGTTGATGAACCCTGTGTCCTTTCCTTTCCTTTCCTTTCCTTTCCTTTCCTTTCCTTTCCTTTCCTTTCCTCTCCTCTCCTCTCCTCTCCTCTCACAAATGTAAGAAACCTTTGTGTCGTGCCAGCACAGAACGAACGGCCGCCGGTCAGCGCATGCGACTAACGTAACAATTACCAGCAGGTCGAGGGCTGCTGCGGTCGATGAAAGCTATGAAGTGGCCTGTCAAAGAACCAGAAAAAGACGGTCGCATATTGGGAGCGTCTTTCATCAGTTGGTCATCTGTCTAATCAGTGTCCCTGGAACCTAAATGGATACGATTATTAAAGACAGGACAGACGGACAGACAGACAGACAGACAGGACAGACAGACTCAGAGAGACAGGAGGAGAGAATGTGGTCTTTTGATCGCATCCCCCCTCCTCCTACTTAAGTGGATGATCTCTGTCCAGACGAGACGAGTGGATCCACATCCCACTCGGCGCTGGGAAATGGTCCACAGATGGCAACCATTGGAAGCCTTCTTTAAAGAGAGTTTACTTTAAAAAGAGAGATAGATGTCTCTGTGGACTTGGTCCTATATGAGGCTGGACAGTAATCGGTTCATGAAGAGAGTATACTACTGTAGATCCCTGCTCACGTGTTATGTGTCGGCCCCTTCTGAGTTATGATTGCGGCATCAAGACGGAACTCGATTCTTCACAGTGATCCGGAACGGAGCAAAAACCTTTCATTTTGGTGACATCGACTATTTGTGGTGCAAGACGCGATGCACATCAACCAAGCATAAATCAGGTCTTCAGTATGGCGAGATTGCACATGCACGGAATGACAGCCCATTGCTGTACATGGTCTGATCAAACACTTCTGCCATGTCAACGCGGTTTGCCCCCGACAGCATGCACCTATTACTGCACACAGGGGCGTCACAAGGGGGGGGGGGGAGTGGGACCGAGTTACTAGGGCCCAAGGTGGAAGAGGGCCTTAATTATTTTATACTGCGCACAGAGTGCCGCGCTGCGAGCTTGTAGATCTGCTATTTTTGAAAAGTCGTGAAAATGTGTGCAAATCGTTGAAAATATGTATTTTTTAAGCGAACATATGTAACTACAATTTGCTTCTAGGGGGGGCCCTGGCCTGGAACTAAATATTTTGTGATGGGGGGGGGGGGGGGGGGTCCGTGGCCAAATATATATCATTTTGGGGGTCCTTCACATGAAAAGGTTTGAGCACCACTTGACATAGAAACATGGGTTTTTCAAAAAACTTAGAAGGATTTGAAATATTCAAAGACTTGCCCAAATTTTCATGATTTTCTAAATAGCAGATCTACAAGCTTGCAAGCTGCGAGCTTGTATATCTGCTATTTTTCAATAGTCAAAGCACCCAGGGCCCAGAATTTGGTGCTTACACACCTGACAGCACATACACATGTAAAGGAATAATAATGACAGAGTGCTTGGGTAAATTTCACCACACATCTGACTGGATCCAGTGTGATTCTTTATCAAGAAGAAGGGGTGGGAAACATTTCTGGGACAAAAGAATTAATAAAAAATACCATTTTGGAAAGAAACTGCTTTCACACTGAAACATGCTGCTGTTTCGTGTGTGGTTTAATGGCTGATTTGCAAAGTGTGCGTCTAGCCATTGAACTGTAAAATGATAGGGCTTAGGCTACTTTTAATGATTACGTGGTTTTGGGGGAACTCGCCATACACAGCAATTTGTGGGTGGCAACATGGGCAAATATTTGCGCTACATTTTTTGTATTAGGGTTTCTTGCGGCTTAAGTAAAACTGGAAGGGTGCCAAAGCGGTGGAATGAACGGTTACTTTATTATGTGGCTATTGACACATAATAGCACCATAGCAGCGGTAACGGCGGGACACCATTCATCAGCTCTGGTCAAGTGGGGACACACTGTGGGGCCTTTTCCACCAAAATAACCTTGGTTCAAGAACCAGTGCCGGTTCAACTTTCTTGGAACCTTGGTTCGTTCTTGCGAACCGGCTTGCGTTTCCACCAGATTGAACAAGATTGAACCAGAGCCATTGTCCCCCAGTTCAGATGGTGGTTCACTGGAAAAACCAAGGATTTTGTGGTTCTGGGCCAGTTGCACCACCAGAATGTAGGTTCTGCCCTAAGTTAGGGAGTAAAGTCCTTACTAGAGGCTTAGTAACTACTAGTTAGTTTGTAACTAAGTGAGTTACTAACAGGTGTTGCACCACGACTGCTTAAGGCATAATGTAACTAGTAATGCATAGACTGTTCCTAAAGTAATGTATAGTCGCATACAATGACGTCATAGCTCCCGAATCCAATGAAAACGAACTGTTTCTAGTAAGGATGAGGATGTAAAGCCCCCCAAAGCTTGTATCGTCTTTTGTCAACAGAGAGCTCCGTCTCTCCACTGGCATGTACACAAGTCACTGATATGCGTTGCACAGGGCGAGCGCATCCCTGCGCACTGCCCTGCAAACGGATTGTATCACAAATGATATTGGCTTCATACATTTTCCCCGTTGTGAAGTAGCATCAGAAACCCAGACTTTTATTTAGTTGTGAAGTAACGCAGGGCAACGCATATTTGGAGACACGGGAAGAGCGCACCGTTCAAGTCGCTGTTGTGCTGTATGTCTGCCGCGGCTTTATGCAGTTGGTTGAAAAAGTACTCAAATGAATTAAAAAAGTATCAATCCTGCAATATAGAAATATTATTCTATTAATAGCAGACACATCGTGAGCTTGTAGATCGGCTATTTTCAAATGGCCGAAATGTATATAGGCCTAGGGCTTAATGTATGTTTTAAACAGATGGTTCGTTTATTGTTGAATTAATTAAATAGCCGATATAATGCTGTCTGCCACCACGTTGTAGTTGCTCTACTCCCATAGAGATAGGTTACTTACTAAGGACTTAGTGCTGCCCAAAGGCTGGTGTAAATATTTAGTAGTTACTTAGAGATACGTTAGAGCGGTGCAACAGCTGAAATTTTAGTAATGCGTAAGTCTTGACTTAGAAGCCATTTACGTTACAACTAGGCTACGTTTGAACTTAGTGTGAGGTGGTGCAACCCCGCCTGGTTCCAAACCAACTTTTATGATTCGGAACCAACTCCGGTTCTCGGTGGAAAAGCTCACCTCTGGTTCATCCCATAGGCGGGAGAAAGAACCTGAACCGGTTCTTTGCCGGTGGAAAAGGCCCTTAGGAGGAGCTAGAGAACAGGCTTCTGAAAAGAAAGGAGGGTGTTTTGGCGGTCTATAAATGGACGAGAGAGAGAGAGAGAGAGAGAGAGAGAGAGAGAGAGAGAGAGAGAGAGCGGTTGCATGTTGGAGTGCTCTCCAGGGAGGAGAGCGGGCAGTGAAAACACTGGACGTAATACTTGACCCCTTCGGCCTGCTATAACAAGGAGCGGTGGGAGAGAAAGAGAGACAGTGAGATCTTGATGATGGGATCAGTGTTCTCTCACTGTTTGGCTGCTGCGTGACCCGACTTCAAAAGCAACCCTGGCTCCCAACGCGCTCTCTCAGGAACAGTTCCCACCACCAAGAACCCTGGTGCTCCTTCCATCTCTCTCTCTCTCTCTCTCTCTCTCTCTCTCTCTCTCTCTCTCTCCTCTCTCTCTCTCTCTCTCTCTCTCTCCCGTGCTGTTTATAAATATTGCCACTGTTTAACAAATAGCTGCTTCCTCACAGAGAGAATTCCTCTCACCGCCGCTTTCATTTACCTCTCAGTCACTGAGAGCAGTCGCGCACATGCACGCAGTCGCGCACGCACGTACGCACGCACGCACGCACGCACGCACTGCACGCACGCACAAACACACACACATATACTCCAACCAAACACACACACTGAGCGCATTATCCAATGTGGACATGCTCCAAATAACAAAGAGATTCATGCTGGGAAAAAAAAGTCAGTTCGCGCTCAGCCGAAGCAACTTTCCAATAATTCTTAAAATAAAAAAATCAAATAAAAGGCAAGGCAGGTTTCCAGACACATTTAGTTGGCTGCAGAGCCGTATATAACCTTAAAAGCCTTCTCCCCCGTGCGAGGTCTGTCGCTTAGCACCCGTCAGCTCTCCAAGATGCATCTGGTCAACAAGAAGGCCTTTTGTACAACAATCAACAGAGAGTGGGGGGGGGGGGGGGGAGATACGGGTTCGAGATCAAAGGGTCATGTCCAGGGAAGATCTAAATTATTCCCCATCTTAAGCCATTTAGAACGGGTAAGCTCAGCAGCTCGGCGAGCTTGTAGATCTGCTATTTTAAAAAAAATCTTGAAAATTTCAATTTTGACCCGATTCTATAAGTGTCTTTTGAATCCTCCTTTTTGAAAACCTATGCTTCTATGTCAGTGGTTCTCAAACCTTTTCATGTGAAGGACACCCAAAATGATATGTATTTGGCCACGGACCCCTATCTCAAAATAGTTCGTTCCAGGGACCACCCAAAAGCAACATTTGAGTTACAAACGTTCGCTTAAAAAATACATATTATATTCAAAGATTTACACACATTTTCATGACTTTTTCAAAAATAGCAGATCTACAAGCTCGCAGCGCGGCACTCGGTGCCGCGCTGTGAGCTTGTATATCTGCTATTTTTCAATAGCCAAAGCATTCAATAATTCTGGGCCTAAATGGGTTAAAGGGAAGCCCTTCACCAGCGGGTCAGTGTGGTGGGCTGAATGAGCCCTGTTGCCCCGTGCTACAGGTTTTCGGCGGCGGAAAGCAGCACCGCCGGCTACCGCTAAGTGACTGTTTGTGCAGCATCTCGAGGGCCGGACAGCGGAGAGGGTTAGGAGGAGAGGATCAAATCGCTCAGGTCAGGTCCTGAGGAGGACCCCCGCATTCAAACAGGAAATGCTGTCTCAACACCAGGCAATATCAAGTCAACAGTGTTTACATTGTGCTGACCTACATACTTGCGCTCTGGAGAGAGTATAGTGGCCAAGCTAGCCAGCGAGCACAGCAAGCTCAGCAAGAAGGGTTACCGTCACGCCAGCTGAACGTGCAGGGATTTTTATTGTGGGCTGGCTGAAAGCGAGAACACTATGTTATCTACATTATTTATCTATCAAGTTCTCTTCAAAAATTATGTAATCTATCAGTCAAGTTCTCCTTAAAAATGACGTAATCTATCAGTCAAGTCCTTCTCAAAAATGACGTAATCTATCAGTCAAGTTCTCCTCAAAAATGACTTTCGGTGTGGAGTTTGCATGTTCTCCCCGTGTCTCCTAGGGTAGGTACCCTCACAAAAACATGCAGTTAATCCTGGTCTCTATAATGCCTCCCCCTGGCCAGCCGGGGAGCCTGATGGAGGGGAAAGAACTGGTTGGAATAACGTGTTCCTTCCACGGGCTGTTTCCAAACCGGGAAAATCCCCCTGTCAGGTGAAAAGAAGCAACTTGACGCCAAGTTCTCCTCGATAGTACAAAGGCAGGGCCCTTAGCCAATGAGGTGCTGCCAAAGGGTAGATCTATATGCCCATACATGGTGTTACATGCGAGCCCAAACGGTTTCGTAGGAACAGTATTTCTAGTTTTATTTATAATCTTATTCACCATATTCCTGGCCCTCTCTATGGAGGCTGCCATTTTCTTTTACAGAGGGTGTGTGCTTCAAAAAACATCTTTTCACTTCCTCCCAAGTAAGGAAGTGACACGGAATTGTTGCCAGATTTTGCCAAAGAAATAAGCCCAACAGAAGCAACCTAGGCTATACTACTTTACATTTACAATTGAAAATAGCAGATCAGCAAGCTCACTAAGTGTCACATTGCGACGGGGACGTATCTCCATTCCGACATGTCTCCATTCCGACATTGACTTCTTATTGTCGGACTGGCAACACTTCCATAGAGGTTAAGTTTAGAGTTAGGGTTAGACATGTCAGAAAGGACACATGTCGGAATGGAGATATGTAACCCATTGTGACACATTGTGAGCTTGTATATTAGCTATTTAAAAATCAAACCTCGGTTCGAATTGAAGCGGTGAACTTTTATTCTATGTGTTCTAGAGTTATGAACTCTGTGATCTATTCATTCTTTATATATTCTGAATTCTACATTCTTTATATATTCTGAATGAATATATAAAGAATGGAGGGCCAAATTATCATGTGAAGCTTGACCAATCCTCAAAGTATCCATTCATCTGACCGGGAGGGACACCGTCACACCGCACACATATTCTGGACGTACAGGACATATAAAGCCTATATTCATTCTGAACTGAAATTACCATATATGGACATGGGACACACATTTTGCTTTTTGAAAAAGCCTATTCATTCTGGACTGATATTTTGCACGTACGGGACAGAAAAAACCTGTTCATTCTGGCCTGGAGTGACCATATATAGACATGAGGTAACAGACATTGTGTTTTTGAAAAACCCTGTTCATTCTGGACTGACATCACCATATATGGTAATTAAACGGACATTCTGTTTTTGAAAAAGCCTGTTCATTCCGGACTGAAAAGACCATATATGGGGGTGATACACACAAAGCCATTCATTGGAAGCGGTTTCACCGCTTCAAAAAATATTGAGGGGGGAAAAAATGAATATTTTGAAACATTTTAACATAAATCTGTGTGGAGGTCCGTGCACCACATATTTTCAGATGGGAGTCTGCAACTGTGGACAAATATGTTAATCTGGGGTCCTTGATATGAAAGCATTTGGGAACCACTGGTTTAAAAAATATTAGAAAGTATAAGCCCAATTATATATTATACTATACAATCTTTTAGAGACACAAATTGCTTATTATAAGCAGACATGTCAACCCAGGTACATTCAGAGCCCAGAGCCCAGAACGCCATCTACTGACACTTTAATGCAAGGACAACAGGAAACCAAATGATGTTTTTCAGGCCAGCTTTTTCAGCCTCCGCCTCTTTCAGGATATGAACAGGAAGCCGGGGGCGGGGCAGGAATAACGTGAATAGGATGGGTGTACGGTAGAGCAACCTGTGGCCCGGGGCCCACTGGTGGGCCGTGAGGATATTACAAGTGTGCCCCAAATAAATGGCAAAACACTTAAAACACTTAACACTTTTACTGCAGTGTGGAAAAAGTACTACCATTTTTTTTTAGCTTGTAGATCGGCTATTTTCATATGGGCCGAAAAGTATAGAGGGCTGAAGTGGTTAATGTGTCATTATGTAATGATTTGTAATGGTCTAAATGTACAAAGTAACTAGTAACTAAGGTTTTCTAATGATTGCGACCGTTAGGTCACAGCTACTATCAAAACCTCCACCGGCTGTTATTCAGTCAGTCTTTCAGTCTGTCCCTCATGTCACACTTTTGCCCCTATTCATATCTCTGCCACCGTTGCCCCTATCCATGCCAGACTTTGCACACACACTCCTTGGCTGCCAAACCACAACCCCTCAGTTCTCACATGGCCCTCTTCTAGCGGCACCATGAGGCCGATTCTTGCAAAACACATTTTTGGACACTGCTCCTACAGATTTTGCCCTGAAATCACGCAAAGTGGTACACAGTATCTCTAAAGTCATGTCATCAACATGGAACTGTCCCATTTCCCATATTCCCTCCTGATTGGCTACCATTGCCTTCTAAAGTTGTGTATGCGACGTGACAGTCGTTTATCTCCCGATTAGAGAGTCTTAGTGGTTGTAGTGGAGTAAAAGCATCTGGAGTAAAAACATCTTCCTCCGAGAAGTAGTGGGAGTAGAAGTAAAAGCAGTGAAAACTGGCAGCTAGAGGTAGGGTACATGTGAAGCAGGTGCACACACACAGTACTCACTCCAGGAACTCGGTGATGTACTTGCGGCTGCACTTGGACCACGACCAGGGGCTGGTGTCGTAGTTGAGGGGTGGGCGCCATGACGTGGTACTGGTGCTTGATGCCCGCCTCCCGGCACTTGGGGTTGTCGTCGTGGGGCATGTTGAACCTAAATGAGGGGGGCGGGGGGAGGAGTAATAGGGGGGGATAGCGGAGAAGAGGAGAGAACACACACAAAGCGATTATCGACTAGCTTACTGGATCAGCCGTACTTGAGGAGGATAAATGTCAGTAGGTTTATAATCTTCACCCTACGCCACCCCTGATGTGGGCCGCGCTGGCTGCGCACGGACGCACACACACACACACACACACACACACACACACAGGAATCCCCCACCCACCACCACACACACGCACACACAATGTGTGGCCACCACTGCCACACACACACTTGCCTGTGAATGTCAGCACTGCAGCGAACACACACAGGCACTGCATCAGGGGGTGCCGACGGTCCATCGAAAGCTATCGATTAAAAGGACAACTTTGTTTTGTTTTTTTACAACAAGGGTTCATATTTTACATAGTCATTAGAGAAAAGAAAAGATGAGTGTTAAAATGTTTTCATTTACTTCTTTCTATTGTTTTAGTGACTTTAACAATTTTGACTTGCATGCATGCCCCCAGGTTGGGGGCATGCAGACAAGTGGCTAAATATGTATTTTTAGACACAATAAGCCTATTCCCAAGATGCACCGCAATCTTTCATGGGCAGATGTGACTTATGGGGGCTGGTGTACTGTAAATAGTAACATAATAGTAGACATTTCTGGCTTATTGTGTCTAAAAAGACATAGCCACTTGTACGCATGCCCCCACCCGTTGAAATCTAAATACTAAAATAGCTAAAACAATAGAAAGCAGTACATGAAAACATTTCAACACTCATCTCTTCTTTTCTCTAATTACGATCTAAAATATTTGTAAAAAAAAAACAAAGTTGTCCTTTAAATCGATTTTAAAGAATAATCAATCTGAATAAAACACAGGACGCGGAAATCAGCGGCTCTTGCTGGAACACAGGTTCCCAACACACCTTTATCGATGAATTTGAACCTTTATGAAACTTTTCCAAGGTATTTCACACCGTTTGCAGGCCTATAGCAATCAGACGGTGCAATGATGAGACTGTTGCACCAGTGTGCCCTCAATGCACCTCAAGACGGACTCGAGTGAAGGCTAAAAAGAACAAATCTACAAGCGAACAACGTATCACGCTGCAACGTGTCGTTAGCTTGTAGATCTATCATCTTTGTCATGGTGACGTCCTGTACACATTAAGCCGCACTCATGCGCGTTGTGAGCTTGTAGTTCCGACTATTTACACAGTATTTTGTACGTGGAACCCGAGTCAGACTAAATGTAAGGCCTACAATGCCAAGTGTTTGTCAGGTTGTGTGTGTGTGTGTGTGTGGTGTGTGTGGGGGGGGGGGGGGGGGGGGGGGGGGGGTCCCAAGTTCAAACATGACTATTTTTGGGGGGGTCGTGGCCTGTAACGTTTTGGAACCCTTACGTTTTTTAACTTGCATGCATGCATCCACGTAAGTGCATGTGTGCGTACGTGCGTCCTTACACGCATGCAGCCCACCCTAAGGCCCACATGGTAGTGAGAACCACCTCTGGCTCACCTCGGACAGGTCAAAGGTCACGTCTCACATTCTCAACGGGCTTAATGTTGAGAGAGGGGGGGGGGGGGGGTACATCAGCGCTTATGTCAACGCCAGTGGTGGAAAAAGCA